>NC_140484.1:108937994-109190494 GCF_964271855.1 Acomys minous
TGTGTGTGTTTGTGTATGTCTGTGTGTGTTTATATATATGTATGTCTCAATGTATGTGTGTATCTGTGGGAAGAGGCTGTCTGAGGCCCTGTGTGTTCTCTATATATACCTTGCAGTATGAGGACCTCAGGATGAGGAAGACAGAAAGAAATCACCAGAGGAAATGTGCTGTTAGACATGAGGTATGGGAAGAAGGGAGGGTTACCTCAACACAAATTGGGGAAAATATTAGTGCACACACACACACACACACACACACACACACAAACCTTTGTGCAAACAACCATTCAGAAGTGTGTTATAGTTGAGTTGTGTCCCCCTGAGAGCCATAGGTTCAAGCCCTGCTTCCCCAAGATGGCTATACTGAAGACAGAGCACTTAATAATAATTTAGGTTAAATGAAGGTATTCCTGTGGAACTATAATGAAATAGGACTGTGTCCCAAGAAGGAGTGAGAGCTGAAGGGGTGAGTGGGAGAGGGAAGGCTGTTCTAGGGCAGGCAAGAAGGCACCATTGCTAAGCCAAGAGAGACAGGCCTCAGGGAAAGCCAAAGTTGACCTTGACATGACCTCCAGCACTGTTGAGAAAACAAGTTGCTAAAGAAGCTCCAGTCCGGAGTAATTGACGGAGCAGTCTTGTCACGCTGCACTGCCCCTCCTGCACATAACTCCAGGACTCTCACCCACCGCTTCATCTCGTTTGTGTCAATGGTAACAGAGAGAGAGAGAGAGAGCTAACAAGAGCCCAGACAGCCATCTTGGGGTAAGCAGTGAGCTGCTTACTTATGTCTCACCATCCCAGACAGTTCTTTCCGCTTAGCTATGGAGAAACAGTACAATGGCGAGCAGAAGTCACTGTCCCTCTAGACAAAACCCAAACCAAAAGGCTGGAGACCTAACTCAGCCATTAGTGCTCTTACAGAGGACGCAGGTTTGCTTCCTAGTGCACACAGTATAGTTCACAGCAGCCTGTAACCCCAGTTCCAGGGAATCACATGCCTTATTCTGACCTCTGTCCACATGGCACACATATGTACATATATGCAGGTAAGATATATATATATACATAAAAGTTTAAAATAAATCTTAAAAATAAAAACAAATTAGCTTCATGGGGAAGAACTATAAAAATAGTATGAGTGCCAGGTGTGGTGGCGCACACCTTTAGTCCCAGCACTTGGGAGGCAGAGGCAGGAGGATCTCTATGAGTTCAAGGCCAGCCTGGTCTACCAAGCAAGTCCAGGACAGCCAGGCCTATTACACAGAGAAACTCTGTCTTGAGGAACAAAACAACAAGGACAAAAATGGAATGAGAAATTTATAGCTATATCCTTTATCCATCTGGTCCTTTGAGGGTCAAGTCACAATTATGTTTCAATGGCTAAAAACCCTTCGTGGTTCTGGTCGGTTTTTGTGAACTTGACACAAACCAACACATATCTAAAAAGAGGAACCTCAGTTGACAAAAGGAGTCTACCACATTGCCTGTAGGCAAGTCTGTAGAGCATTTCCTTGATCAATGATTGATGTTGAAGGGCCCAGGCAAGGATAGGGGTGTTGTCTATGAGCAGGTGGTCCTGAACTATATAACAAAGCAGGCTGAGGGAGGCAGCCATGAAGAGCAAACCAATAAAAAGTATTACTGCTGTGGTTTCTGCTTCAGTTCCAGCCTCAAAGTTCTGGCCTCAAGAGTCTCTGCCCACCTGAAAGTACAAAATGAAATAATCCTTTTCTAAGTTGCTTTTGTTCATGGTATTTCATCAAAGCGATAGTAGCCCTAAGGTCACATCCTACAGTCATGCAACCATAGTTGAAAACTTTTTTTTTTTTTTCAGAAAAAGGGCACATACTTTTAATCCCAGGGCTCGTGAGGCAGTGGCCAGTTGGTGAGTTTGAGGCCAGCCTGGTCAACACCATGAGTTGCAGGCCAGTGAAGGCTACATAGAGAGGCCTTGTCTCAAAAGCAGTATTCCAGAAAGTTAAAAAATTAAAGTTAAAAAATGAGTTTTTACCATGTGGAACACTACACTGAATCCAAATAAATGCTTTGACATGTGGGCACAGACTGCTGTAGCCTCCTCCCTGGATTCATAGAACCTCAGTCCCTCTCCAGCTTTCATTAAAGCAGTGTCCTTCTGGCCTTTCTATGGTTACCACTATATAAAACCAATACAGATTTTCTTCTTGCCGTTCTTCCAAAAACACCACAGTATAGCAAGTGTTTACATAGCATTTACACCATATGACTCATTGAAAATAATCTTGAGATGATTTAAAATGCATAGGAGAATACATGAGCTATAGGCACCGTGCATGACATGGAGCATGAATGACTTGGCAATCATCAATTTTGCATCCTCCTTTGACATGAAGTCCACTTCCCCTCAATACTTAGGAATAGCTGCATATTATTTTAGAGGCAAATTGCTTCTGTTATTGGCGCTTACTTTCGGTTAAGAATGTTACCATGTTATTATATGCTTCACTTAGGTCAGAGCCACATACGGTGCTGTGTACCACTGAACTCTTAAAAGAACAGAGTTTCAAGTAGAATATATCCCTTACCACCCACAACGATTATTATCAACTGTCTACTTGGCAGGGCCTAGAATCACTAGGCCTATCTGTGAAGACCGAGTTAACTGTGGTGAGAAGACTCGCCTGCGCTAAATGTGGGGACACCATCAAAAGGGGGGAGTGGGACTCAAAAAAAGGTGGGGGGGAGAGTGGGGCCAGGGAGATGGCTCAGTGAGGAAGAAGACACTGCAGAAGCACGAGGGCCTCTGTTCTGATCCCCACCCCACAGTACCCACATAAAAACCCAGTTCTCATTCACATCTGTAAGACCAGCACTTGGGGCCAAGGAGACTGGAAGATGGCTGGTGTTTACTAGCTACCAACCTGGAGGAAGAACAGCAAGCCCCAGTGTCAATGAGAGACCTTGTCTCAAGGAAAAGGGATGGAGAGCAATAGAAAAGGCCATCCTTCTGTAGACTCTGTGCCCATGCACAGTTTCCAACAGTCATATACAAAGTTTACACACACACTACCCAACACACACACACACACACACACACACACACACAAAAAAAAATTTTATGAAGTGAGGTGACACTGGCATCCGTGTCTGTCTGCTTCCTGACCACAGACTCACAGTGAGGAGCTGCCTCACACTGCTGCCGCCATGACTTCCCTGAGAACCTTTTTTTCCCAACTTCTAGCTTTGCCGGAATGCCCAGTTCTCTGTACCTCAGAAACTGTTCTCATTATGTGGTTCCTATATTAAACCAAGATCCTGGCCCGCTGTCCTCATAGAGGTCAGACCATGTGAGCCCCTGAACACCACATCCTGCCTTCCAACGGCAAGGCCCCAATGACAAAACTACCTCTCAGTCAGCTTTACCTATGCAGAGTTCCTTCTCAGATCACCACACTAGGGAGTCATGCTTCTAACTTATAAGCTTTCAGCTAATATAGTCAAGCCATAGCACTTAACCCTGGTTGGTGGGAGCTGGGGAAAGACAAAGCAAAGGGAAGAAGACCATAAAATGAACAGAGAACAGGAGAGAGGGAGAACACATTTGACCACGTCCCCTGGATGGGGAGACCTGGTGGCACTCAGAGGAAGGACAGCAGGCTACCAAGAAGAGACTTGATACCCTATGAGCATATACAGGGGGAGGAGGTCCCCCTCAGTCACAGTCATAAGGGAGGGGAATAAGGTAAAAGCGAGAGGGAGGGAGGAATGGGAGGATACAAGGGAGGGAATAACAATTTAAATGTAATATGAATAAATTAATAAAATATTTTTTTAAAAAGAGAGAGAGAGATGGAGAAGATAGGGAAGACGGTGCACACGCCACAGAAACAGGGAGAGGACTGAAAAAGGTGCCAGTAATGCCAGGAATCAATTCCAGTAATGAACACCATAGAGAAACCACTCCATCAAAGAGTGGGTTCATTTAAAAATTGTCATCCTTAGGCTTTTAGAGTAAAGGGAAGTTTAGAGCAAAATCTCTTAGGAGACTTACTTGAGGAAGGTTAGGATAATACAAACTCCCAGGCCCTCTTCCTAGACCTCCACTCTGAGTACGTCTGATGGACTAGAAGTAGGCATGCCACTCACAAGTTGCCATGGTGATTGAAGGAGGAACCAGTTCAAGGATTCCACCTAATGACTGGGCCAGCCTCCTAAGAATGTAGGGACCCCACCTAGGCTAGCACAGCATGCATTTGCTAGGACAAAAAGCTCACACAAAAAGCCTCTAATTAGAAAAACTCTGTTTTCTATGTCTAGTGTTATAAACCTCCTTAAAAGTCCAGGGCAGGAGATTACAGGCCGAGGGGAGATGCTATTGATAATGTTTTAATCAATGGCATTGTACTGCCTTCCTTATATTTATGTATCAACCTGCTCTAAATGTCAGAAACACTTCTTTGGGCAGTAGATATTGGTTAATACAGAGACTCACAAGTCAGAGTACCTACACCAAGTGACTCCTGTGCTTGGGGATAAGATGGGTCACTTATATGACCACCCACCCCTACCGCTACCCACCCCCACCCCCAACCACCCCCACCCAGCCCCCATCCAAGGTTCAAGGAACATCATGAAAGCATCAGCAAAAATAATGTAAGGCACAGAGGCTGGGGAGAAAAGCTGTGAAATGCTGACTCCTCAATGTAACATGGCCGAGGCACACATCAATACACACCAGTTGTGCCTTGCTTGCATATGACCCATACAAGATCAAGCCAGGCAAAAGTCCAGCCCTGATACAGGAACAGATCCCAAGATTACCCCTAACTGAAGAGCCATAGGCAGTTGGTGGCTGCCGAGGGATGGAGAGTCATGTTTCTTTGGGATAGTAGCCAGTGGTAGGTTTCCCTTTCCTCAGTAGATGGCCCCACACCTATGTGCCTATGGTCAACACTAACTGGACTCAGCTCATTAGTAGTAGCAAGAATTTAAAAAGAAAACTTGAAGTCAGATGGGAAACAGATTAGTGGGCCCCGGAGGGAGCACTGAAGGAAGATAGTGTAGGCATGTATAAGACCAAAATACATTGTGTACCTGTTTAAAATTTTTTTGAAAAGTGTAATGTTTTCTTACACAGTGCTCACATATGCTTCTGAAACCGAGTACTACCAGTTTAGAAAACTAGAATAAAGCCAGAAAGTGAGAATGTGTATCCCAGGCACCCAAGAGTGGGATGGAGGGGTTGACATAATTAGAAAATCAAATTACAGCTGCCACAACTCCAGTAGTCTTAGAATTCTTTCTGCCAAGATGCCCAAGTCCCTAGTTACTACAAAATCCAACCTGCTCACCGGAAGTTATTTGTTCACATTCTTTTTAATTACATAGCATTGACTGTGACATAGGCTAGAGTGGTCTGGGACAGGAATTGCCCAGACCAGACTAGTCTGTGGGCACGTCTGTGGGTGATTATCAAGCCCACAGTGGGCAGCACCATTCCCTAGGCAGGTGGTTCTGGACTGTATTTTTCATACAGCTTTTTAAAGCTATCTAAGCGTTGGCCTATAAACAAAGCAGCAAACATTATTCCTCCATGGTTCCTGCCTCAGTTCTTACCCTGACTTCCTTCAAAGACTGTGGCCTGGAAATGTAAAGGCTTATAAGCCCTTTCCTCTCTAAGTTGCTTTTGGTCAGTGTTTTATCACAGCAACAGAAGAAGAAAAACAAAACAAACAAGCAAACAACAACAGCAACAACAAAACCCTAGAACAGAAGGCTTCTCAACAAACTAGAAATCAGATTCTCTCAGGAAGTCCCTCCCCCGCTTCACTAAACAATAGGGAAAGTGGGAAAGGGTTGCTATTTCTTGCCACTTCTTCCTAGACAAAAACGCTGCCTTACTTGTAAGAGGAAGCAAAAATCCAATGGCCGCAAAACTCTTATGTATTACAGAAGCTCTTCCCCAACCAGTAAGCTTCGAAGAAGCTCCTGGCTCCAGATGAATCATCTCTTCAGAATCTATGAGGGTCATCCAGTCTTGAAGGCAAGAACTCTTTGCTAATTTGACCACCTCCTGAGTATTCGTTTTTCAATCAGGCTTTGTCACCTTTTTGAGGTAGTCTTTTGGTCCCTTGAGAAGGCATTCCCCAGCACCCCACCACACACACACACACACACACACACACACACACACACACACACACACCGCTAAGTCTCCATTGCTAATCCACTACTGAGTTGGCCAGAAACACAACCCAGGGTCCCGAACAGCTGGGAAAGAAGCTTGTGAAGTAAGTGGAGGAAGGAGGAAGGTACCATGAGAGGGCGGGCGCGGGACCGTCAGCTCCTGCCATGAAAATGAGTGATGGCAAACCACGAATAGATCCTGGACGAATCTCAGAACAGAATAAACACACAGAAGGGGGGTACACAGCAGTGCAAGGGGCACCGGATAGACGGCTTCCTTCAAGGCACCCCTTCTCTGGAGGACGTTGCTGCCTGCTGAAGGGAATGACATAAAGGGGCTGGAATGAAAACTCCCCCAAGGGCTGCCAGTCTTAGGTCTGATGCCAGCCAGTTCCATTGGGAAAGTCAATGCACAGATAGCCCATCCCAGGTCCCAGTGGACGTGGAACAACAGGGTGACTGTCCTTGGCACTTGCCACTAGAATGTCCCTCAGGGTGAGAGCAAGCACATGAAACTTCACCCGAATGTGCTGGGAAGCCCTGGGATGCATTTAAGAGCAAGAACTCCCTGTGTTACAAGGAGCTGCCTGTAGCAAGCAGGTAGGGCACAGGCTCTGCGAGGACCCGCGTCTGTGAACCGTCTGTTCCGCATGAGGCTTCAGCAACGCCTCATTCAGTTTTCAGCACCTGTGGTGGAGAACCTCTCCCCGCTTTACAAATGAGGACGGTGAGGATAAAGGAATGTGTCTAAGAGCAGGAAGTTAAAGAGCGGGGACGTGGAGATTATGAACACACATCTGTCTAAATCTAGAGAGCAGCCCAGCCAGCACTCTGCTCCAAGGAGCATAGTATTTTCCTTACAAGTTAAGAAATAAGGACTGGAGAGATAGCTCAGTTGGTAAAGTGCTGGCCTTGCATGCGTGAGGACGGAGTTCAAGCCCTAGAGCCCATGGTAAATAAAGCCCTGGTGTGACGGGACGTGCTTGTGATCCCAGCTCGGGGAATTAGAGGCAGGCTGATTCCCAGAGCTCATAACATACTGTCCTCATATCCAACCATGCCTCCTGTGGCTTCCCCTTTCTTCCCATGCAGTGACCAGGGCAAAGCCACCAGGCAGTCACCCTGGGTCTCCTCCCAGCACAGGTGTCTGAGTAGGACGAGCACACTCGGCTGACACACCATTGTTAACCAGTAACTGCTTTCCTTTGACTTCAACTTTTCTACAGCCGGGAGCAATTTCTCCAAGCGTCTACCTTCTTGAAGCTTTTGTTTAAATCTTTAAAAAGGCACGACTCTCCAAAGAAATAATTAAGGCTTTCATGCCCCCCCCCCTTTTAACAAATATATTTTGACCCCATTCATCCCCTTTTGGAAGAGAGCTGTTTTCTGGCACCTTAAAAGGGATTTTCAATCAATTATCCTCCAGAATCCTCTTTTCTTCTTTCTTTCCGCACAAAAAGCTTCCCAATTGCCTCCAAAGGTGAAATTAGGTGCTCACCCATTCAGCACCAGGCAGGGCTTTCAATTGGATGAAATAATAACGCTTCTTTGAATGTTGGTGCTGACTTCACACTCAGAAATTAGAATCTGCCCTGAAAAGCAACGAGGGCATGTGTTGGCCTTCCATTCGCCCTGAGCTGGGGAGAGAGGGAAGGGGGGTTGGAATTCCAATTCACACAAACACACAAAAGGCTCTTTTTAAAAGTTTATTGAGGAGTTAGGATAAAGCCAAGGAGAGGGCCCCTCATCTTTCCCTGCTTTTGGGACCAGGACAGAGTAGTGGTTTGTCTTTGCAATCAAACAGCCTCACCCACAGCCCAGAATGCCCGGCGGCCAGAGGACAGCCTTCTCCGGCAAGGGCTGGAAGTGTGTGAGCATTACCCAGTGATCAGAGGTTTTTGTTTTGTTTTTTAACAAGTCAGAATAAATTAAAAGGCAGTAATTAAATCTATTGCAAAATGCAATAAGGTGAAAAAAATGAAACTGTTGGGATTACCGTGACCTGAGTCATTACCCCTTAATGTGAAACAGATAACTAGTCTTATACATGGCCACTGAAGAACAGCCTTGCCCTGCTCCTCAGATGTATCTGCCACCCCTCACTATCCAGGATCACACCCCACTGAACACACACACACACACACACACACACACACACACACACACACACACACACACACTCCCAGGCATCCAGGAAAATCATTAGCAAGAGAAAAAGCCCTGACCAATCATGTCCGTCGCTCTATAGTGAACACAGAGGGAAAGATTGTCCTCTGCACAGGGCCTATGGCATGCCTGTAATGCCTGCCTCACACTGCCAGCCTCAAGGAAAATGAAGAGAAGATGGCAGCACGTCTCTGGGCTGGCCTGCCAAATTTATTGCAAAATTGAGAGAGCCACTTGTTTAATTAATCTAGTGCCACCAGTAAAGAGGGGTCTAAAGGATTTGCAAAGAAAAACGTAAGCTTTGATGGAGACTCTGGGAGAGGTGGCAAGAGAGGAGGAGAAACTAGATATTGAAGGAAAAAATGCCAGGTGTGGTGGCGCATGCCTGTAATCCCAGCACTCAGGGAGATAGAGGCAGGCAGATCTCTGTGAGTTCAAGGCCAGCCTGGTCTACAAAGTGAGCCCAGCAAAGCCAAGGCTGTACAGAGAAACTCTGTCTCGAAAAACCAAAACCAAACCAAATAGACAAACAAGAAACCTACAAGGAGTCAGGGGACAAGTGGGAATCCATCCAGCACTCAGCAGGAAGCTGGCAAACCCAGTAATCCCCTGCTTTTTAACGTGCTTGAAGGTCAAAATGAATCTTATCTGTTATGTATCCTATACCTGGTACATGTAACATTTCAAAATCCATCTACAATACGATGCACTGTTTTTTAAGATTTGGGGGTGCTGGCTAGAGAAATGGTATGTCAAGAGGGGTGTGTGTGTGTGTGTGTGTGTGTGTGTGTGTGTGTGTGTGTGTGTGTGTGTGTGTGTCCATGGAGAATGAACTAAACTCTGTCCTCTGGAAAAGCAGCAAGCGCTCTCAACTGCTAAGCTATCTCCACAGCTTCTGAGACACTCCATTAGCTTCTCTAATGAGAACTTCCCACTGATCTAAAGGAGCAGAGGCTCCACAGGAGTGACCTCCTTTAAGGGCCAGAATATCCCCAATGAGCCTCTGAAGCCATGTGCATCTGCCAGGAGTCCACCTTGTCCAAAGGAGGAAAGGGAAACATTGAAAATGTACAAGTTGCTAAACATAGCTGCATGCACCTTTAATCCCAGCTCTTGGCAGGCACAGGTGGATCTGTGTGAGTCTGAGGCTAGCCTGGTCTACATAGTGAGTCCTAGGACTGCTAGACCTACAAAAGAAGGAGGAAAAGGAGGGGTAGGGGAGGGAGGAGGCAGGGAGAAAGAAAGAAAGAAAATGTACAAGTGTCATACTAAAATGTAGCAGATTGCGTGAACCCACTAGCCAGACTTTCTCCGCCCTCAAATGAAGTAAAAACGGGGATTCAGGCCAGCGCCCAACACCTACTGGGATACCAAGGCTCTGCGCTCCTGGCCTGTGCACTGCACATGGCCAACCTCTAAGCCTCCCCTTTTGTTGGAAGCATGAGGCCTTGCTGCTATTACCTCATCCATTTGTTCTTGGACAGTTCAAACACGGACTGCTGGCCTCACCTGCACAATTGCCAACTCGGCAGGTCAGGGACTAGGGCTGGCTAGAGAAGTCTACTAGGTGTGTGGTCAGGGCCCAGTGATGACTCTCTGGGGGCTTCCTTAAGAACCACTGGTCCACAGAGTCAACAGGAGTGGTGATGAATGTGTCCAAGGCTGGGGACTCGGCCTGTGTTTCTTCCTACCATTGCTGTCTCTGCTAGCCAGGTGCAAGTTATTACAAACTAAGGATGATAGAAAAGTAATAATAATAACAACAACTAAGGGCTGGAGAGATGGAACAGCAGTTGAGAGCACTTACTGCTCTGGCAGAGGACCTGAGTTCAGTTCCCAGTGCCCCCACGGCATCTCAAACTTCCTGTCACTTCAGCTCCTGGGATTCTCCTGCCTTCTCAGGCTCCCATGGAGTGCACATAATACTCATGCAGGTGTATACGTGGACACATAAATAAACAACGGTTAGTAAAGATCAACATTTAGCTCACAGCCCTGGGAAAACAATTAAACGTAAATCTGTAATGTCCAGAGCACATGCTGGTGCTGTTTCTTTCCACTTGTCTTCATTTTGTTGTAAACAACCCTAAAGTAAAATCCACCCAAATGTCTTTCAGTGGGTGCTTGACTAAGCACACTCGGTGTGTCCTCACAATGATAAGCAACACGGCAATAAAAACACAACAACTGTTGGTGTACACAGCCCGATGTACGGATGGATCTTCAGGAGGGGAGAGTGTCTCCAGAGGGCCACTTTGGATGACGTCAGAGTTGTATCATGAAGAAGCATTGGAACGAAAAGTCAGGACCAGGGAAGTTTATCTGGGTCGATCAGACAGTCCTGTGACCTGGTTAGGGTGGTGGTCATGCACGTGTGAAGAAATTCCACTGAACGAACTTCCCAAAGGAAAAAGGATACATGGGGACGGGGCATGGGATTGAATAAGGTCTGCCATTCATAGTGTATTTTGCTAACTCTTCCTTTCTATTAACTAACTGGGCTGTGATTCTGTAAGACACCACTGGGGAGACTGAGTGGAGGGTAGATGGAGACTCTGGGCTATGACAGCAACTTCTGTGGGTAGCTTTTTTTTTTTTTTAATGAAAGCAAGCTATGGTCCTGAAACTGACATGGCCCTGAGGATGGTTATTGAACCTCACCACTCCTGAGTCTTCTCATGTGTAACAGGCAAAAAGGCAGTGAAGTCATGAGAGTTTTCTCGCTCTCATAGTTCTTCGAGTAAAAGTCTGTATTGCAAGCCCAGGTGTTTTCAGTTAGGTAAGCCTGCCACTTCTGAGGAAAAGAAACACTCCTGGTGAAATCGCTTTTGATTTCTGGAGGTGAGCAGGAACAAGCATGAGTGTGTGCGTGCGTGCGTGCATGCATGCATGTGTTAGCAGGTGTGTACGGCAGGTCAAGGACAGTATCTGGTGTTGTTCTTGGGAGCTGTCGACCTTGTTTTTTGAGACAGGGTCTCTCATCGGCTTGGAGATTGCTAGGCTGGATGGTCAGAAAACCCCAGGCATTTTCCTGCCTCCGTTTCCCCAGCTCTGGGGTTATAATCATGCCTTGCCATGCCAGGCCTCCCTGTCAATCTTTGATACTAACAACCCTGCATAAAGTCCTGCCACCTTCCTGCAACCCCGAAGTGTGGTCAAGAAAGTCAGCTCAGTTCCACTCATTATCTTGAACTGAGCACCTGTCTCACGTGTGTCTCCACTATTCCCGCTGCAAAGAAAGATGCTGAGCCCATGAGAGCAGTTCACAAGCAAAGGCGGCCCACTTAAGGGGAAGGAATAGCCAAAGTACTTTAAAAAAAAAATGCAGCAAGCAAGCGTGGCTCATAGAAGAGCAAGGGCCTCTCAACTCCAGGAAACTGAATCTGTAATCAAGGGGTGTGCTGGAAGATGCCTTGCTGTCCCTGCAGAAACAGCATCTTCAGACCACACAAGGAGTGCTGTTAGCCGCTATAGCCAAAGCTTACATAACAAGGAACAAATGCTAGCAAATATCTTGCCTAGGATTTTTTTTTAATACCTCAAATAGCAAGAATAGCCACATGGCCTTGGATTAGGATACTTTCAGCCAGAGAGACAATCCCACCCAAACTATCTTTTCAAAAAGCAATGTAAAGGAATTTATAGGCCCAAGTCACAGGAAGTCAAAAGGGGTAAAGTTAGTTCCTGTGCTAGCCTTTACAGCTGTGCTGTCTAAGGTGGTTTTCACTCACTACATATGGCTAGTAACTTGAAATGTCAATACTGAGTTTTGAAATGCCCACAAAGTATGTGACAGCCACTAGATTTCAAGGAGTTTGCACCCTCCCAAGTAGTGAGCATAAAACCTTTTTAAAATATTCATTATTGCTGTGGTTGTCATATCTTAAATTATTGGATTAAGGAGGATGTATTATTTATATCCATTTCATTTGTTTCTTTTTTATGTGCCACAAGAAAAGTTTTAATTATGTATGTGTCTCACTATATTTACATAGTATTTACACTGAACTTTTTAAAAGTACTCGCCTCTTCCAGCAAATGTGGCCAGACCTGGTGACATTTTCTGATCACCATGACTGGGAGTGAGTTGTTTCTGTCATCTTCAAAGGTCAGCAATGCAGCTGTATGTCCTGTGATGTACAGGAAAGCTTCCGCTAGGAAGAATCATGTGTTTGTGTAGAGGGTAGGTGTGTGTGTGCGTATGTGTGTCTGTGTGTGCATGTGTGTGTGTGTGTGTGTGTTTCTGTGTGTCTGTGTGTGTCTGTGTGTCTGTGTGTGTCTGTGTGTCTGTGTGTGTATGCTCATGCATTTAGGTGCACACTCTTGCGTTGCATTTTCATGTGGAGACCGGAAGTCAATGGCAGGTGTCTTCCTTGGTCACTCTCCACCTTAGGGTCTCTCACTGAACCTGGAACTCACCAATTCACTTAGACTGACTAGCCCGAGGGTCCTCCATCTCTGTCTCCTCAGCTCTGAGATTAAAAACATGTGCCACTACTCCAGGCATTTTGTTCATGCATGCTTGGGATCCAAACTCAAGTACATATGCTTGTGGGGCAAGTATCTTACCAACCAAGCCTTTTCACGAGCTCTGCAAGAAAGATGTTTTCAATCTATAATATTAGGCGTGCCAAAGTAGAGAGGCTCTGGTACCAAGGAGCATCCTTGATGAAATGGATGCCACTAGATGGAAGGCTAAGTTCCCTAGGGCTGCAGAGACAGTTGGCTGCCTCATGCTAGCCTTTGCCCTTGTCCAGGGAGTAGCAGGCAGACAGTCTGGCTTCCTTTTCTTCTCTCTTAAGACTAAAGAAGAATGTTCTTCTCTAGAATGGAACAAAATTTCAGGGATTTTCCCCCTCTGTGATCAGCAGATAAAACACCACCTTCACTACACAAAGAACATAACAGAAGGTGTACACCTAGCACTCTCCGGAATCAATCCGGTGCTGCAGCTTCTTGGTTGCAAAGATCGGCGGCTGCTCAAGTGCAACATGTAGGTCTCATGTTGTGACTTGCACAAACTGCTTCAAGCAATTCTTAAGTTCTTCCATCATCAGATAAAGACACAGCCTTCTCCAACATGGCCCTGGCAAAACAGAGTGTTCTCATTAACTGATATTTAAACAATTACTTTCATTTCTCCCCAAAGCTAGTGTCCAAATAGCTTGTTTGGTTATAGTATCAAGGAACTGTTCTTGTTACCATTTCTTCTTCAGATGGAATTTAATAAGCCGTACAGGGCACTTTTAATTAAGTTGGTTTTCAGAAAATGGCATAGAAGTGATGCAGTGAAAGAGAGGGAGGATGGACTGCAGAGTTCAAATGGAAACTATGTCTCTATTTTTAACCAAATCAATATTCAATCACCTTGTGGTTCAGAAGAGCACATCCTACAAATAAGGAAAGTAACCAGAGATTTATGTATGGATAAATTGAGGGGGAGGGGATCTTACTCTCTCTCTCTTTGCAGAAGAAGGCTTAAGATTTTGAAACACAAAGGTAGATATATTGTATCTTGTCTCATCAGAGTGATCACACTCCAAGCTTCAGAGCACTGACCAGCTACATACGTCCTCTTCATTGTAAAGACATCCATTTCAGATCACTTCTCTCTTTACTATTATCCTCTCTGTGTGTTGGCCAGCTAACCATCGTGACAAAATAACACAAGAGGAAAATCCACCTGAAAGAGAAAAGGTTGGTTTTAACCTATGGTTTCAGAGGGCTTGACCATGAGTACCTGCCACCATATGACAGGGAACATGTCACACAGTAAAGTGGCTCACCTCATGATACTCAGGAAGCAGAGGGAGGGGGAGGGAGGGAGGGAGGGAGAGAGGGAGGGAGGGAGGGAGGAAGGGAGGTGAAAGAAAGAGACGTAGCTTCCCAGGGCAAACTCCCATGGATCTGCTTCTCCCAATCAAGATCCATCTCCTTGGCTCAGCAGTTAAGAGCACCCACTGGCTGCTCCTCTAGAGGACCCCAGTTTGATTCCCAGCACCCATATGTCAGCTCACAACTGTCTGTAACTCCAGATCCAGGGGACCTGACACCCTGATAGAGACACACACGCAAGCAAAACACCAATGCACATGAAATAAATAATAATAAAAATAAGTTATTTTAAAAGATCTACCTCTTATGTCTTTACTGCCTCTTATCTGTTCAGCCATGAATCTGTGGTTAGATAGATGGGTCAGGTAAAAAGCCCTCACGATCTTGAAACATAGCTGCATAGGAGACATGCATCTAATATATGAGTCTTTGGAGGACATTCCATATTCAAACATATTCAAACCATATGTGGTGGCTTAAATAGGAATGGCCCCTAAAGACTCATGTGCTTGAGTGCTTGGCATCTATTGGCACTATTAGGAGGTGTGGCCTTGTTGGAGGAGGTGTGGCCTTGTTGGAGGAGGTGTGGCCTTGTTGGAGGAGGTGTGGCCTTGTTGGAGGAAGTCTGTCACTGTGGGGTGGGCTTTGAGGTCTCATATATGTTCAAACTACTCCCAGTATGAGATGGTCTCTTTCCTGCTGCCTGTAGATCAGGATGTAGAACTCTCAGCTCCTTCCTTAGGACTATGCCTGCCTGCGTGCTGCCATGCATCCCACCATAACGACTAAACCTCCGAACTGTAAGCCAGCCTCAATTAAATGTTTTCCTTTACAAGAGCTGCCACAGCCATGGTGTCTTGTCACTGCAACCGAAACCTTAAGACACCGTGGCATTTACCTTTCTTTTTTTTTTTTTTTTAAAGATTTAATATTTATTATTATGTATACATTGCTCTGCCCGCAGGCCAGAAGAGAGAACCAGATCGCATTATAGATGGTTGGGAGCCACCATGTGGTTGCTGGGATTTGAACTCAGGACCTCTGGAAGAGCAGTCAGTGCTCTTAACCGCTGAGCCACCTCTCCAACCTTTCTTAGGCACAGCTCCCAGCTGTCCCCTTCTCTAGTCTTTTCATTCCCTCCAAGTCTATATTTAAAATGTGTCTGGCCATCAACATGGATCTAAGTAGAAATTTCTTTTGGTGAAATGGCACACCACCCCACTTTTCAGCTCTTCCACCCATTCACAGGAAAACAAAAGAGCCAGATGACTAGTAAAAAGCAGAAAAATGAAATTTACTCAGTGCTGCCACATTAGGAAAATGAGTCAAGGAGAGCTAGTGACTTTCCCCTCTAATCTATCTTTGGAGCCCTGAAGTGAAAAGTTTAAATAAAGGACAGGGATGGGGAGATATATATACACAGCCACCCACCACGGCCATCACTGTCTGAGCTTCAGTCAAAAGATATGACCACTCTGTCAACATGGTTAACACAATCTGAGGAGTTGACAGACTGTAAAACCTCCCTTGTGAGAGACAAGATTTCCTGCTGGCTAGTGCCAGGCTTCTGCCACTTTCCTTCTCTCAGTATGAGATTCCTGGGGAAATTCCCCTTTCTTAGGATACATTGTGGCAACAGGTTAGTAGTCAGCTTGAAGGAGAGATGCAAGTATGCCTTTAGAATGTCTTTATTTCTGCTGGACAAGTTACAAAAGCAAGGCCATGAGACCTGGAAGGAAGACAATATGGTGGCCTTGAAATCCCCAGAATTCCAGAAGACACAAGTACTCAGCATGTTTCTATCTCAACATTACCCTAAATGGTGACTACACACACACACACACACACACACACACACACACACACACACACTAAAATGCCTCCCTGACAACCCAGCTATACACAGGCACTTAGGAACTCTTCATAAGAGAACATTTGAGGGGATCTGAGTCCTTATGAAGGTGGTTAAGTGACCAATAAGGGAGCCAATGTGGGATCATAGCAAAGGGATTACGAATGCAGAATCTTAATTTGGCCTCAGTCTTAAAGATTTATCATCCTTGAACAGAGGAAAGGCTGTAGGTTTTATTCCCACATCTAATTAAATCAGAGTGCAATTTTTAAATCCTATAATTAACAAAGATGGGAGAAATCTGAATAATCTAATTTTAAATGTTTGATTCCTGGAACTCATTTGACCTTAATTTAGAAGTCTCAGAGGAACTGCTCCATTAATCACAGCCACTTCTCCTCTTGCAGTATGTTTTGTTAATAGACTCATTTTTTGAGCAGTTTTAAGTTCACGGCAAGCTTTTAGAAAGAGCATCTGGGGGCTAGGGAGATAACTCAGTTGACATAACGCTTGCCATGCAAGCATAAGGACTTGCATTCAAATTCCAGTACCCACCTAAACCGTCAGGTGTAGTGATGTCACATACTTGAAGGGGCCTTGTCTCAAAAACAAAAACAAACAAACATATAAACAAACAAAAAAGAGGCATTTGGCACCTGAGGGACAATCCCCAAGGTTTTATTTAGCTTTGATATGTAGGTATACACACTCATGTCTACATGTGTGGGTGTTAAAGCCTAGAGAGATGACCATTCCATCAACACTGTTAACACAAAACTCAAGATGCTGAAAGCAAGCTAGGTTTTTGCAAAGCTTTGTATTGTTTTCTTGAGTGATCAAAGATGCATATACTTGTAAACCCTAGAACTGTGTCCACTTGTATAACTTCCTAATTAAAGCAAAAACCACCACTTATACATAGAGCCTGGGGATGTCAAGACTCTGCTTTTTGCACTTAGCAAGTGTGATTTTTCCAAGAAAGAATAGAGAAATTCAAATTGCTTAGGACTTCAAGTATAGCAGTAGGAATCACACACACACACACACACACACACACACACACACACACACACACACACAGGCCATATAGGCCCATGCCTTTAATCCTAGCAAATGGGAGGTAGAGGCAGGTGGAGTTCTGTGAGTTCAAAGCTAGCCTAGTCTACAAAGTGCATTCAAGAACAGCAAGAACTCTGTAGAGAGGCCTTGTCTGGAAAAACAAAACAATAAAAACCACACATCACCTCATCTTATCATTTCAACACGGGGCTGACTGTTGTCTGCTCTCTGCTCTAGCACCTCAAGTTCAGAGAACTACAGCTGAATAGCTCCGCATCAGCAACCCTTGGGTTTGAACTCAGCTCTATGCAATGGCCAAACAGATGGACTTGCCATTTAAGCACTTCCCTGGAATGCTAGATGACTTCAGTCATTGAGTAAGACAGGTTAAGGTCAAAGGTGCATTATGCTAAAATAAAAGGGAAACTTTGAGTTCATGGTGAAGTTTAGGAAAAAATATCACCTATGTGGCACTAGAGGCAAGTACATGAATTTTTCCCCATCTTTATTTAAATGTTATTTTATTTCATTATTTTGTGCGTATGGATGTTTTTGCCTGTATGTGGGTCTGTGCACTGCCTGTGCACAATGCCCTCAGAGGTCATAAGAGGCCATCAGATCCTCTAGGAGGAATTACAGATGGTCGTGAGCCACCACATGGGCACTGGGGATTGAACTCAGGTCCTCTGGGAAAGCAGCCAGTGCTCTTAATCACTAAAGCCATCACTCCAGCCCCCAAGCATGGATTATAGGACAGTGGGCCTGAGAGATGATGTGGCTGTTAAAAGCAATCACTACTCTTGCAGAGGACCTGGGTTCAGTTCCCATATGATGGCTCCCAACTGCCTGCAACTCCAGTTCCAGGGGATCTGAAACCCTTTTCTGACTTCCACGGGCTCCTGCACTCATGTGGCATGCACAGATAGACTCAAGCACATGCATGTAAACATAAAGCAAGTAAATACATTTTTTTTAAATGACTATCTTAGAGTTGTTATTGAGAGAGACTATGGACTGAGGGAGCACAATTTAAACTGAATAACTCAGTCAACAAAAAGACTATCTTCAAGAAGAAACAGAAACTATAGTGGAAAAAAGAGGCGAACTAAGGGGCTGGAAAGATCTTCCGTGGTTAAGAGCTGCTCTTGCAGATACTCCACAGTAAGGCAGAGACAGGAGTGGAAACAAATTGTGTCTTCACTCAGGCACTCTTGGCCGTAAGCCTTAGCATGTGCACTCCACGGGCAAGTTGCTCTTCCTGAATCCACAGCCATCCACCGCTGACCACCCTCGCCCCCTCACTCCTAGAGACTCTAATTATCACAAGACATTAAGGTTCCTTTGACAAGCTAATGTCCGGAGCCCACTGCACCTGACCCGTGTGTTCACTGGTCTTGACTGGCTCTTCAACTTCAAGACTCACATTGGAAGACTCGAAGAATGAAGGAAGAAGGTTAAGTCCCCACTGTGAACTCAGGCTGCCTAGCACAGTGCCACAGCACCACAGCACCACAGCACCGCAAGGCTAGGGTAGAAAGGACAAGGGTGTCACCAAACACTATCACCCAGAAGCATGAGGCAGTACTCAAACCACTCCCACTGCTACACCTCACTCTAATGACAACTCAGGTTCTTGAGTTACTTTTTCAGCTCCACCCACCTGCCTGTTCCCTATCTGTAAAGGATCATCAATTCTAACCACAAATCTGGTGGGAGAAATGCCATCTTTCCCTTCAAATGAAAACTAGGTATATTATGGATGAGAATAGCCCACTCAGGAGAAGTATTCTTAACTTTAAAAAGATTCGGAAGAGATGTCAGAACCCCTGATGATTCCCTTCAAAGATTGCCCTGTCCTGAGACCTAGAAATATGGGAGGGGAGGATGTTTGCTTATTTGGGCTGTTCAGGGTAGTTCTGGGGAGACCTGTTCAGGGCAGACCTGTGAGCCCTCACAGGCGATTCTGAGCCTCTGGATGCACACTGATGTAAGGGGCTCTCCCCGCAGGACTAGGGATAGGTAGACTCCTCCAGCCATTGGCGTTGGGTGTCTTTGAGTTTCACCTTGAGTTTCTCTGCTGCTGTCTTATGGCTGTCAGTGTCCCCCCAATACTTAGAGACCCCTTCTCTGGATCCTTTCTGAGTGGGTGGGCAATCCCCTCAAGGTGAAATCCAAACCCCACATGTTAGAGATGGAAGCCAAGAAGAGTCACGACTGACCCCGCTGCCCCCCACCCACCCAAAAAAAGCTAAATCACAGTTTCAGTTTAAGGCCCTTTTATTTCTTCCCAGAGGAGCAACTTCTGGTAACAATAGATTGAAAACAGAGCTCTCCACTTCCACTATGACATCAGACCCACTGTGGCAGGGTTTCACTGTGGGGTTTTATTTCAGGATTGTCAGGTTTTCTTGGGCTTTGTTTTTGCTTTTCCAGAGAGGAAGGCTTTTAGAGAGAATGGTGGTAGGTTTTTCTTTTCTCTGCAGCCTTTGTTGGGGCTTGCAGTGTGTGTGTAGGGAGTGGGGAGGATTGTTTGTTGTGTTTGTGTATATATTTTGTGTATGATTTTGCTGTTTGTTTGTTTTTGTTTGTTTTTTGTTTTCAAGACTATGTGGCTCTGGCTGTTCTGGAATTCACTCTGTAGACCAAGCTGCCCTCAGACTCAGAGATGTGCCTGTCTCTGTGTCCTGAGTGCTGGCATTAAAGCCATGTGCCACAATGCGCCAATACAACCTTTGTTTTAACAAGAGATACAGGTGCCCTGTGCAAAAAGGGTTTTCCCCCCTCTTTTTAAATTTCTAAAAATCCTCCTGACACCATGTTGGAAAATGGGAGGCAGAAAAGACAACCTGGTGAGGAGATAATACCATTCTGGCAGGCACCGACTCTCCGCCTAACCCCATCCAGATGCTAGCATGGCAGCATGCACCCAGGGCCTGGAGATGGATCTGAAAGTGATTAGGTGTAGCAGCCACAACCCTCCATGTTTTTCAGTTCTACCCTGCAGCTGCCAGGGAGAATTCTGAGGGCAGGATGCAAGGTGTCACTGTTAGCAGAAGGCCTCCTCTGCCACTAATTGTGTGCAGCTGTCCCATCCTGCCATCCCCACCAGCCAAGCGCAAGCGCTGTCAAGAGAATGCCAGTGGCAGCTCCTAAAGCCAGGCGGGAGGAAATGCCCTCCTAACCTGAAAGTGTTTCTAATTACAGTGCCTAATTGCCAGACCTGCACTGCATTTAATTGCCACAAGCAGAATCACAAAAGAACAGTTAACAGGGAAAGCCAGCTCCAACAATCACCTGCAAAGAAAGAAAAAGCAAAGAGAGCACCTGAGTTCTGTGGTGCCTGTGCACACAATCTCTGCTTCTCAGTTGCCCCAGAAGAAAGCTAGCTCCCTTAAGATGTGGTCGTAGGTTCTGAGGCTGGCAAGATCATCAGCTCAGACCAGCAAAAGCAGCCACCTCTGAGTGAGCAGCCCAGAACACTAGTGTCTCCTACATTCCCCTGGCTGTCTGGTGCTTCCTCAGCTCACATCGGCCATCAACCTTTCCAGCCTTGTCAGCCTCTCCAGAGTGCCTACTTAGAACTCAGGATTTGGACAAAAGCTTTAAAACTAGTGTGTTGACCTCACAGCCAAAATCTGTCTTAACCTCAAAACGTTGACACCAAAGTACCTGAGGCACTTTGCACAGAACACAGTGTACAACATTGTGGGCTGGTTTGTTTCCCTTTCATATAGGGAGGCCCAATCTCCAATTACTTTAAAATTTAACCCTGGGATACAACACCCTCATTTAGACACATGCAGGCAAAACCCTATTGGGAAATAGCCATTGCAATGACTGTAATGTGATTGTTATCATTGACGAGGGTTACACTGAGAGATGGGCCTCCAACTTAATGTGTCATTATGAAAAGGAGAAATTGGAGGCTGGGGATATAGCTCAGTGAAGAAAGTACTTTCTATGCAAGTGTGAGGACCTGAGTTTAGACACACACACACACACACACACACACACACACACACACACACGTCAGGTAGGCATGTACTTGTAATCTCATCATTGGGAGGTGGAGACAGGAGGATGTTGGAGCTCGCTGGCCAGCCAGTCTGACTAATGAGTGAGCTCCTGTCTCAGAAAATCGGGCTAAGATAGAGGAAGGCCCCTAAGATTGACTGTTGGTGGCCACACACACTTGTACCAAATGCACTCACTCACTCACATATACATACTGAACACACACGAAGCAGGGGTGGGAGAATTTAAACACATATATAGAGAAGGCTTTAAGAAGATGAAGAAGGAGAACAGGTGATAGGCTATAAACCAGGAAACACCAGCGATTGCCAGCAAACTCCCAGAAACAGAAATGCAAGAAGCAAGTTCTTCCTCACGGCTCCCTGGAGGAGCCTACCCTACTGACCAATCTTGATCTTGGACATAGAGCTTCTAAAACTCTGAGACAACAGAAATATGCTATTCTGCAGAGGGTAAGGATGGCACACGCCCTTCATCCCAGCACTTGGGAGGCAGAGGCAGATGGATTTTTGTAAGTTTGAGGCTAACCTGGTCTACAGAGCAAGTTCCAGGACAGCCAAGGCTACACAGAGAAACCTGTCTTGAAAGAAAGAAAGAAAGAAAGGAAGGAAGGAAGGAAGGAAGGAAGGAAGGAAGGTGCTATTCTGTAACAGCAACATAACAAATGAACATACTTATCAATTCTACCCCTTGGTGCTCATCCTCACTGGCCTCTTTCCTCTTAGCTCACTCACCACCAACCACCCTTGCTCAACCAGTCATCACTTCCTACCCAGACCACTGCAAAGTTTCACAACTTCTCTGCCTAACGCTGAGCACACTCCCCTTGTCAAACTTCTGCCGTGGCACACCAAGGTGAACTTTAGGGCTAGCATCAAAATCAAAGTAATAGGAATGGTAACTTCTTGATGATTTTAATGTATGTTCCAAGCACTGTGAGAAACACAAAGGAAAATAAAACACAGTCAACCACTCCCATGGGAGGTGTCCCTCTTAATGGTGCTGATGAAAATAGACACATCAGACAGCAGGGCACCAGACAGAAGGTACAAATGTGCAGAGGGCATCAGGGAACACTAAGGGAGGTACCTGGCCCATCAACGAGGAAGGAGATGCCTTATGAAGGGCTTCCAGGAGACGGAGAGACCTGAGCCCAGCCCCAAAGCACCTGCTCTTAATCCAGACTACACAGTACGCTTACCTGAGAAGTTCACGGATACAGATGGTGACGTCCTGCTGGCCCTTGGGCACTGTGGCTTAATTGGCCTGAAGTGTGCTTTGCTTTCAGACATTAGCCAAATGCCAGGTGAACCTAATGAACAATTTTTTTAAAAAATCCATCCTTAAGCACTGATTCTCTGCAAATTGGAATCACCTGTAGTGTTTTCATAATGACTCCCTACCCCCCTGTACACCCCATGCCTGGGTCCCAGCTCTAGAGATTAGATGTAATTGGTCAAAGTACAGCCAAGAATTAAGGCATTTTTTTTAAATACTCCCCAAATGCTTGTAAAGTATAGTCAAGGTCAAAACCCACTACTTTGAAGGAATGTTTTTCAAAATTGGATGTTCAGAGCAATCACTAGCAGACCTCGTTAATATGCAGACTGAGTCGATTCTAGGCGGGTATAAGATTTCACCTATCTAGAGAAGCAGGCAGGCCAACTGCAGGTCTTCACCTCTCTCTCCTCTCCTCCAAGTACATCCCTTCCCCCCTCCCCCCCACCCCACCCCCACCCCCAGTGCCCAGCCCTGTAGCAGAGCAGCTTCCGCTCCCCCACCCCCATCTGCAGTGGGTCACCAGCCCTTCCCTGTCAACCTTCCTTCCCCCCAACTCATTTCAGGGTCACTTAAGGCTGCAAATAAAGATACTTTGACTTCTTTCCAATTCGTACCTCCTTGATCTCCTTCGGTTCTCTTACCACTCCAGCTAAAACTTCAGGTGCTGTGTGGAACAGGTGTGGAAAGAATGGAAAACCTTCTCTTGTTCCTGATTTTAGTAATTTGTTTTGAGTTTGTCGCCATTTTAAGTTGATGTTGACTATCCGCTTGCTGTAAGCTGCCTTAATTATGTTGTGGTATGTCTCTTGTCTTCCTAATCGCTCTAGGACTTTTATCATGAAGAGGTATTGGATTTTGTCAAAGGCCTTTTCTGCCTCTGATGTGATGATCATGTGGTTTTCGTTTATATGTGGATTGCATTTATCAATTTACTTATGTTGAGCCATCCCTGCATTTCTGGGCTGTGAAGCCTGCTTAATTATGGGGGGATGATTTCTGATGTGTTCTTAGATTCAATTTGCAAGGATTTTATTATTTTTGCAACGATGTTCATAAAGGAAATCACTCTGTAATTCTCTTTCTATGGTGGGCCTTTTTAAAAAAAATATTTATTGGTTTATTATGTATAGAGTATTCTGCCCACATGTGTGCCTGAAGGCCAGAAGAAGATACCAGATCTCATTATAGACGGTTCTGAGCCACCATGTGATTGCTGGGAATTGAACTCAGGACCTTTGGAAGAATAGGCAGTGCTCTTAACCTCTGAGCCATCTCTCCAGCCACTATGGTGGCTCTTTATGGAGTTTGGGTATCAAGGTAACTGTGGCCTCATAAAATAAATTAGTCAGAGTTCTTCCTGTTTCTATTTTGTGAAATAACTTGGGGAGTCTTGGCACTAACTCTTTTTTGAATGTCAGGGAGAATTCCGCAATTAAACCATCTAGCCCTGGGTGGACTTTTTTGGTTTTTTTGTTTGTTTGGTTTTTGTTTTTGTTTTGTTTTGTTTTTAGTTGGGAGACTTTTAATGATTGTTTCTATTTTACTAGAGGACTCTGTTTAAATTGTTCATCTGATCTTGACTTAACTTTGGTAAGCGGTACTTATAGAGAATTTTTTCCATTTCTTTTAGATTTTCCAAATTGGTGAAGTACAGGTTCTTAAAGTGTGTCCTTATAATTTTCTGGAATTCTTCAGTGTCTGTTGTCATTTTCTCCTTTTCATTTGTAACTGTGTTAATCTGGATATTCTCTCTCCACCTTTTAGTTCATCTGGATAAGGGTTTGTCAATCTTACTGATTTTCTCAATGAACCAACTTCTTGTTTCATTGCTTCTTTGTATTGTTTTCTATTTCTATTTTATTAATTTTAGCCCTGTGTTTATTTCTTGCTGTCTACTCCTTTGGGTATGAGCTCTTTTTGTTTTAGAGCTTTCAGCTGTGCTGTTCAGTTACTAGTACATGGTCTCTCCATTTTTATATGTAAGGCACCTAGTGCTGTGAATCTGCCTCTTAGAACCACCTTCATCATATCCCAAAAGTTTGGGTGTGTTGTGACTTCATTGTCATTCAATCCTAGAAGGTCCTTCATCTCCTTCTTAATTTCTGTCTTGACTCATTTTTCATTCAGTAGTGAGTTGTTCAGTTTCCATGCGTTCATAAGCTTTCTGTTGCTTCTGTTTTTGTTGATGATATCCAGCTTTAATCTGTGGTGATCAGATAGGATGCAGGGAATTATTTCAATTTTCTTGTATCTGTTGAGACTTGCTTTGTGTCTGAGTAGTGTGGCCAATTTTGGAGAAAGTTCCAAGAGGTGCAGAGAAGATGATGTATTACTTTGTGATTGAGTAAAATGTTCTGTAAATATCTGCTAGGTCAAAATATATTTGGTTTATAACATCAGTTAGAGTCTGTAGAACATCTGCCCAGGCCCTTCTGGCTTTTAGAGTCTCTATTAAGAAATCAGGTGGTATTATAATGCATCTGCTTTTATATGATATTTGTTTTTCCCCCCTTTGCAGCTTTTAATATTCTTTCTTTATTCTGTATGTTTAGCGTTTTGATTATTTTTTTTCAGGTCTTATCTATTTGGTGTTCTGTGTAATTCTTGTATCGAAAGACATCTCGTTCGTTAAGTTAGAGAAATTTTCTTCTATGATCTTGTTGAAAATATGTTCTGTGCCTTTGGCCTGGTTTTCTTCTCCTTCCTCTATTCCTATTATTCTTAGATTTGGTCTTTTCATAGTGTCCCAGATTTCCTGTATGTTTTCTTAGATTTAACATTTTCTTTGACCAAGGTGTCCATTACTTCTATCGTGTCTTCAATGCTTGGGATTCTCTCCTCCACCTCTTGTATCTTGTTGGTGAGGCTTACCTCTGTGGTTCCTGTTTGAGTTCCTAAATTTTTTATTTCCAGGTTTTTTTAGTCTGTTTTCTTTCTTGATTCTATTTCTACTTTTAGGTCTTGAATTATTTCTCTCATTTCCTTCCACTGTTTGTATTTTCATAGATTTCTTTAAGGAATTTATTCATTTCCTCTGTAAGGGCCATTCATATACATAAAGGCTGTTTTAAGGCTCTATGTGTGTGTGTGTGTGTGTGTGTGTGTGTGTGTGTGTGTGTGTTTCAGCTATATTGCAATACTGGGGCCTACTGTGGTAGGGTTGCTGGGCTCTAGTGGAGACATATTATCCTAGCTGTTATGATTCTAGATGCTGATAATATCTGGTCTTGTCCTTGTTGAGTGAGTGTTTTGTTGTTCCTTGGTTTCTGTTTCCTCTCTGTTCTAAGGAGAGTGTGGTGGTTGTGTGTTGCCTGTAGGAAAATCTTCTGGGCTCCTGATAGGTGTGGCCACTGGAGGGTCTAGATAAAGTGTGTTTCTTGGTATTGAGAGCTGACACTTAGGAATGGGATTGAGCTGGGGTGGGGAGCTAAGGAGGACCACAGGAGGAAAGAAAGCAGGGTTTTCTACCAGGATTTGCTTAGTCTCCTGAGAAACAGGGCAAAGAGTAAGGAGAAGCCACAGCACGTAGTCTGCTACAGAACTAGCGGTGAAATTGGAAGTAATAGCAGGAGAGGTGAAGACCTGCAGTCAGCCAACCCGCTATGCTGCCTGGGTTCCCAGGGAGGACCTGCTGGGGTGGAAGTGAGGGCTGGAATAAAGCAATGACGTGGAGAGAGGGAGTTTGGAGGGGAAAATGTGAGTGATCCACTGGAGAATGAGGCAGAGAGGAAAGGGAGGCATTAAGGAGCAGTCTGCCACAGATCTAGGGATGAGACTGGGCGGGGTGGGGGTGGGGCAGTGATGGAGATCTCCAGGTAGCCCACCGGCTTCCCTGGCTGGAGTCCTTGAAGTTGAAGGGAAACCATACAAACTAGAAACTGAGTTCTGCGAGAAGGAATAGACTGCCAGAAATGATGAACAACAGATAAATATAACAGAACTTTCTGGTTTCTTTAGAAGATAACCGATCCTTTAAAGCAGAAAAAAAAAATAGTATCATGTTGTTGGACATAAAAATTATGCAGAATTAAAATATAAGACAGCTGTTTCTTTTCTCTCATTTCTCCATCTACACATACCACAGCCAAGGCCATATCTGACGACCAAGAACTAGATTTGAATGTATCCCTTCCTAAGTGAACTCAGTCAAATTGCTCTTTGCGTTTACTTACTTTTCCTGTTGCTAAATGCACTGACAAAAGCAGCTTAAGGGATAAAGGGCTTATTTGGATTCACAATCCAAGGGTACAGGAATCACAGTGGGAAAGCCCTGGGAGTGGGAGCTTGAGGAAGCCATTCCCACTGTATCTGCTGTCAGGAAACAGAGAGCAACTTACTCAGCTCACTCTCTCCTTCCTACCTAGGCAACAGCCCCAGCACAGAGGATGGTGCCACCCACAGTGTGCTCCTGGACTATGCAGTCCTTTCTGCATCTTCTCCTTGTCCAGCGTCTCTTCACTGGACATCCCCTTGGCCCGCAACCTGACTGCAGGATGAACCAGGTATTGTTATTGCATCTGCTTAGCACGGTCTACTCAAAGACGGGTGGGTTGGTGGCCATGAAGCAGATGATGAGATGGGGAATGTGAGGAAGGTGGAAAGGAAGCCTTTCACCCCTGCTGGATAAAAGGAAGAGTTTCAGCCAAGCTAATTAAAAATTCTTCTCATGGTTGCCTACACAGAAACAAGAATTTTTTTGTGAGTATTTCAAATAGCAGTGTTAAGGTGGCAAGTCTCCATGCTTCAGGTGAAAACCATGCATGGGCCTTGTTGAGTATTACCTCATTTCTTTCTCCTCTATAAGCCTGTACTTTGCTGAGAATTTCACAAACAAATCTATGAGTCATGTTGACAACCAAAACATAAGGCTTGACTCGCTTGTCACCAGTGTGTGGTAAGGATATCCTATATCTTCTTTGACCTATGTTTCTATCATATAAAGCTGTTACCCTGGACCATGCACCTCAGAAACCACCTTAGAATTTTATTTACTGAAGAAAAGTTCCTCAGATAAGAATAAGTATACCAAAACATTTCTTTTCTTTATCTTTTAAATCCTTTAAACAGGTTAGACACACTGTCTCAGTGGGTAAGGGCACGTGCTGCCAAGCCAGATGACCTGAGTTCAATCCCTGGGACCCACATGGTGGAGAGAAAAAACAGACGACTACGAGTCATCTTCTAACTTCTGCATTTGTGCCACATAACAAGCATGCTTGAATACACATGTACACACACACACACACACACACACACACACACACACACACACACTTAAATTCTTCAAACAATGTAACTTCGAAAGCTACCAAGTCTGTATCTGTATCTATTGTTAAGACACTTAAATAGGGCTGTCTTTTGAGACGTCCCTTCCTTATCCTTCTCGCATGCGGACAATTATCCCTTTCTTCAGACTACCTTCTCTCTTAGCACCTGTGCTTAGGCCTATATTAAAATGTTTTTCTTAATGCACCCAACTCTACTTCGTACTGACTCATCTCAAAATTCTTTTCTGCAGATTGTTAGCATCTCTGCTTCCCCTGAGTAGAGAGGTCTTTGGAAAGAAATTCAAAGGCTGCCCAGATGATAACATCAGAATGCATCACAGCAGCCACTGACAGGTATCCAGACACTTCTGCTAGCTACTGCTCCTGTGATGGGGACCACGGAGACATGACCGCTAACTAGAATAGAGATCATCTGATTCACTGATGTTGTGGATCGTGGATTGGAAACATAACCCCCAGTCCAGCCATGTTGGGAGATAGGGGTCTTTGAGAGGTGATTAGGTTGAGGTCATGCACAGATTAGCACTAATAATGGAAGAGTCTGAGGGTGTAGATTCAGCCTCTTGTTCTCTCAGATGCCTGATCTCTCATCTCTATCTTTCTGGCAGGAGAGAGGCACAATAAGGAGCCTGGAACCAGATGCAGACCTCCAGTCTCCTACCTTCTTGACAAAGAAACCCTAAGAAATAACCCTGTGCTTCGTAAATTTACCTGGACTCACATTACATTCTGTTTCAACAACACATAGTAGATTAAGGTAAGCAAGGAAAACTCAAGATGTGCTACCACAGAAGAAGTAGAGTATTGTCCCCATCGAGTGATGCCTGCTCAGAGCCATCCAGTGACATTTTCTTGGGTATCCACTCTTCTACCAACCATTGTGCTGAGCACCAGGATCACAAAGTAACAGATGTACTTGGAGTTTTTGAGAAAGTCATAATACTAGGGTAGATATACACATAGCCAAGAGTAGAGATACATTATCATCCAAACAACAGTGACATTATGGAAGAGTTACCCATCTCTGTTAGCCAGTCTCATGTGCAGGCTCTGATAGTAAAAGAACAGATGGATGGAACTCAGGACCTGTTTTGTCTCCTAGTCTTAGGACATAAAGCCAGATTTTTCAGCAATGCATTTCTGATATAAACATAAATATGATGATCACCTCAAGTACACCAGGACCATGCCAACCATAGTGACTGGCTTGCTCTTGGAAAGCCATGAACCTTGCACCTCTCCCTCTGAGGGCCATGCAAACACCACTGGTCATAGATCCTGTATACCCAACCAGAGCACTGAAGGAATACATTTGAACATGAACAAGAACAGCCATACGGCTCAATGGCCCAGTTTGAAGGACAATATGGCTGCAATCCTTGACCACACATGACTCCTAGCCTAAAGCCTCCACCCAAGCCTGTGAGCCACCACCACCACCCAAGTTCCTGTCAGCATGCCTGTGGCTGATGCCGGGTAGCTTGGAGCAAGGCTGTTTGCTCCCTGGAATCCTGTGTGTTCTGTGGGCAATGAAAGCATCACCATTAGCCCTCAGCATTGCAGTGAAAATAGCACAGTTTGCTGGGGGCCTGGGGGTGAGCTAAAGAATGCTAACATGGAAGGCAACCCATCTCCTTGGAGGATTTTTATAGACAAGTAGTGATGCTCAGCCATAGCTTCAAACTAAAGCTCTCTGGACTGAGGCCAATAGGAGTTATTCTTTAGCCATGGTGTTCCACACACTGAATCTTCTTGAAGGCAGACACATTTTCCATCATTTCCCCATGTGCAGGAAAATCAAAGACTTAAGACGAGTTTGGATGAACTGAGGAGACAGGGCCTATACTTCACGTAATTACACTCTATCTCCAGTGCAACAAGAGTCAACTTTGCACTGGGCACCACACCACATTAGTCTCTTGCCTAGCAACATGGGCCTCTCCTCCTCTGGGTGCCACTCAGAATTCTGCAGATTCACACTTTCTCCTTGTCATCTGTCTGCCTTCCTGGCCGCTAGACTTCTCAGGACAGAGTACAGCAGCTTAGGATGCTGGGATCAGCCTTGGCCTTTGTGCTTTCCTTGTGCCTCAGTTTCTTCATCTATAAAACGGCTAGCAACAGTACCTACTGCAAAAGATTGCCCTGAGAGGGGGTAGGAAGAGAAGGGGTAGTAAGGTATGGGGATAAATTTGCTCAACATGCATTATATGTGTACATGAAAATGGCCCTTTGTGCTGAATAAAAGTAATTTTTTAAATTTTATTAAAGGGACCAGAGTTCCCTGAAGATTAGCAATATCTGCTTATAAATTGCTTGGGCTAGCCCTGGGCACGTGAGAAGCACAGCATGTCCTGTCTCTTACTAGCGATCCTTATTTCTTCAGGTTTTTTCCTCTCATTCCTAACAAGTTAAAAAAAAAAAAAAAGAACCAAGAGAATTTCAGGCCCATGAAAATGAGGTTGCTTTCAATGCTATCCCCTGCCTGCTTCTTGTTAAATGGTTCTGTCTAGCACTGATCACGGTATTGCTTTCCTACTCATAGTTTTTAATAATTTATTAGATCCACTCAAAGTGTTTTTAATTACAAGTGCTCTAATTCAGTTAGAAGTGAAATTAAGTGCAGGACAGTAGTCCCATTTCCTCTGTATATTATGCTCTGAGAAAAACTAGAGTAGCTGAGTGTATCCTCCTAGCAAAGGTTTTTCTCAACCCACATGATGCTCTGAGAGGCCCTGCTCCTGTCCTTCCCCAGCTGAGCCATATTTGCCACCTCAAGCCCTCAGCTGAAGATGCTAGCCACCTGTTAGAATGCCGCTAGGCGGGCCAGAGTGCATGGGCTGCCCATCCATCTCAGTGTGGTGACAGACAGCTGTTACTTGTCTCTCCAGAGGAGGGGCTCACTCAGGAACGCCAGTTCACTCTCTTCCCCGACTTTCCCTGGTTCCCCTGTGCACACTTTCCCTGGTTCCCATGTGCACACACAGAAAGACAGACGCGCACATGCACACACGCACAAATACATCACGCGTCCGCACACCTCTCAAAGCCTTCATCGATTTCCGCAGCTCAGCCTGACAAACAGGAGCAAGGCAGCAGAGGACCCTAGGGTGCACATTGGGTTTACGGGACTCTGAGTAGTTTGTGTGTAGCGGAAGCCGTGGCAAGGTCAAGGGTATGGTTCTTTTGTGGCTGGGGGATTTATAAGTAACAGGAAAAACCCATGACAAACTCGTGAGGGCTTTATGAGAGCACCAAAGATGACGGACTCCGAGGCTGAAGGTGTCTTAGGAGCATTCATCAGTCAACTGCCCAAAGAAAACGTCCGTGCATATGTTGTGCATAAACTGGGGGATAAGCACTGGGTGAATGTCACAGGTTTGTGGGACCATTTGACTTACTCCCACTCTTGATCTTGACAACTTCTTTTTAATTCTGGCCTGAGGGTAACAGTTCAGAGAAGAAAGCCACGTTGTGGTGTTTTGGATGGTTTGTAAGGAAAGTTCAACCACAGAAGTGTGTCGCCAAGCACTCAGGGCTCTGGGGGGGAGGGGGGTGCTGCATGTCTATACCCTTAACACTACTAGATTCAGGGATTCAGACTCTAAACTTCCGCTTCGCTCAGACAGCACCTCAGCTCTGATGGAGAAACAATGTGCCTGATTTAAAGACTATGCAGTCAGCCTCTTGGCCTCTTCTGTGAGCATTTCCCGTCAAAGAGGTGACTCCAAGCAACAGCTCAGAAAGGGAAAGATTTTCCCTTTTTTTTTTCCCCCTCCTTCTGAGGAGTTACAGACCCATTTAGGAAGAGGGCTGGGTGACATCAGGTAGGGACCAGCAGAGGGCAGAGTTAGAGGCCCTGCCCCTGTCCTGCCCCAGCTGAGCCAGGTTTGCAATGTCAAACTCTCATCCTAGGATGGGCTCCAGCCTTCCACTCCTTTATAGTCTTATGAAAGTCACCGTGCTGTCCTCGGAAAAGGCAGGCTGTGCTCCAAACAGTCACCCGTTGTGTTCTGCCCAGAAAAGCATCTTAAAGGAAGATGTGCATAAACTGTTCAGGTCAACACCGAAGCCTCCCTTCCCGGAGTACGCCACATGCTGGGTAACTTTGGATGGTACAAATGGCAATGTTTGGGTAGCTATGCATTTATTTTAATGCATACTAAGCCATGCATAGCCTGCTGACAGTAACTTCATGGATATTGCTTAGGATAAGGCTAATTTTATAAAGCTAGATTTCTAATATGTGGCAGCTGGCAATCCCCTGCTTCTGTGTCTCTGGTTAGCTCCATGCAGCAACATTGTGTGTAGATTGCTCCTGAGGTATGAGAAGGAAGGGGAACACACTTAGATGGTTATACAGAAGCACGCTTTCTATTGTAAGCATGGCTTTCAAATCCTAACTTGTTCAAGCCTGAGCAACTTTAGAAGAATAGTGTCCATTTTAAAAATCATCAGAGGTATCAAAGACCCCACCCAGGGCTTGGGTTTCAGCTTGGCCATTGGATACTTTCAGCTGCCTTGGGTAGCACGGCTTCCAACCATAGCCTGCCTCACCCCAGAAGCAAAGATTTTGGTCTTGAACTTCCAGGTAGAAAAGCTACACCTTCTAAGAACGAGGCAGTCACCCTGAAATGAGTAGCATGACGCCTGTGATACTAGTAAAGCTAAGGACAGTTCTTATTGACAAAGATTTGATTGCTTTGCTACCTTAAGACACAAACAGTTTAATAATAATTTTCCAATAATTTTCAATATGATAATATGCAAGTTCTCATTTTAAAAATGAAAGCAAATGGTCTTGTAAACTATTTTATTTCCTCTGTGCAAAAAAAAAAAAAAATTCTGTTGGGGGAGACATACCTGGGGTTGGTTCTTGTGTTTATTGGCTTGTTTTTGAGACCCAAAGCAATGTGTATTTACTTTAGTAAATTTGAAAAATACATAAAAAGCATAAAGTAGTGAGGCATTCCAATACTCCTATGATCCAGGCCAACCTGATCTATGCAGTAAGTTCCAGGCCAGAATTACAAAGTGAGACACTGTCTCAAAAATTAAAAATAAAATAAAATTTTGAAAGAAAAAGAAGAAAAAACCATAAAGCACTTTAAATTGTATCATTTCCAATTAATCAGAAACACATATGAACATGTGTATGTAACATTCTTGTAGATCTAAACATAAGTGCTACAGTTTCACTTGCTGATACACACAAGCTATTTTGCAGCTTGTTTTTCACTTCATATGTTACCAACGTCTTTTTTTTTCTTCCCTGGTCAGTAGCTCTCACCTCTCACCACCTTCACACAGTACTTCCTTCCTTTTCACTTAAGTAGGCAGCCTCTCCTCAGAAAGATGTGAAACCATGAGAAAACAGCAAATCCCTGGCTTTCCTGATGCTAAGCCAGCAAACACCCTCACAGCTGTGCACACATTCTCACCACGCCCTCTGTGAGGACGGAGGGGACCATTCCCTACTGGCTCAGCTTAGCCCTCCTTAGTGTGCTCGGACCTGGCCTTGGTCTCCCTAAACACGCCCCCCCCCACCCCCGCATAGGGATGCCCAGCAGTCTCCCTGCCTGTTCTAATGAACTTGCGCTTCAAAATCTGCATGTCCTGAATTGGGAAGATTGCTCAGCCAATGAGAGCACGTGCTGCTAACATGTGAGGGCCTGGGGTTTTTTTGTTTGTTTGTTTTTGTTTTTTAGTTCACTTGGCACCTAGAGAACTCTCTCCCAGCAGCTGGTATGGGCTCGCTCCCTCTTCTGTCCTTTTCCACTCACAGTCAACTGTGGTCTTCACTTAGGTCTGCACTCTCTGCCAAGGCCTTGTGATGCTTAGCTTTCACTGTCAACCTGACATGACGCAGAATCACCTAGAAAGAGAGTTTTTACCTCAGGTTGGCCTGTTGGCATGGTGGCATGTGAGGAGGAGGATCTTGACTGGCAGCTGAGTTGGGAAGACCCACCCTGGTGGTGAGCAATACCTCTTTGTGCTAAGCCCTGCACTGTGTAAGAGCAGAGGAACCTATCTGGGCAGTAAGAAGGATTGGTACAATGGTTTAACTTCCTGCCTTACCTTCTCCATGACAATGACTGTAACCTTCAACTGTAAGCCAGGGCACAGAAGTGAAACTGGGACGGGGCTAGTGTCCATTTTGCTTCCTGTGGTTCTCCAGGAGCCAGCACGGGACCAACACGCTGCTAGAGGAAGAGTGAAGCCATCAAGCTGCCGCGGTTTATATCAGGCACAGCGCATCGGATGCGTCTTACGTCCATTTCAATTTCCCCACTATGTCACGGCATTGTGCAAATGCACGGGTCGTTGTATAAATATCTGCTTGTTTCCTTAAGACAAATTACTGAAAGGAGCTGATTTCTGAACGTTGAAGATCCACCTCCTTGTTTAAAATTTTTCCAAGTGGAAGATCACTAATCAGAAACATACAAGAGAGGAAAAGACGGAAGGGGCGGGGTCCCTACAGGAGGGGCGAGGAAGGAAGAGAGCAACTCTACGAAAAGTTACCCAGGTTTTGTGTCCCAGCAACTTCTCTGTTCTGAGGCTGTCAGCCAACCAGTTTCCTAGGCCTGCACTTTTCGTAGCCCTGCCAAACTGTCCCTGGGAACGGCAGCCTAGACGCTCTAAATCCCAAGGTTTAAGATGATAAAGACCCTCAGAGGCTGGTGTGAGCCTTTCAGGCCTTTTTGTTTCCCCCCCCGCGTCTTTGTTTCAGCAATTTCTCCCATCTCAAAGGATTTTAAGCGGCATCAAGAGCCTGACACTTTGCCCGTCCTCGTCTTCGTTCTCACAGACATCTCCAGAGTGAGACAAAGCCATGTTGGCACCGAGGAGGGCCGCCAATAAAGGGGACTGGGAGAGAAGAAAGCCCCGGGACAAGCTGGCTGGGCCCAGCAGATTCAGTTGCTGCAGCAACAGCAAGTCAAACAATGAAGAGGGGAGGGACAGCCATAGTCTTCCCTCTGTCCAGTTGTCATGGATACTGAGATTTTTTAAAACTAAAGGGGTAACGGGTTTCCTTTATGCTTTGAAAACGCTGTCTTTTTTATTTCCTTGGCCCATATCCTTGTTCTGGGCTAGGGACCTTCTGTTCAGAGTCTTGCTGGAACCAAAGGAGCGACTGGGGATGCTTTCTATAAAGGTGGCCTTTCCGGACACCGGCTCTGGACTCGGTTTTGTGTAAAGCCAGGCAGTCGGGTCCAGATATTTGTGGAGATTCGCATCCACTGAAATGTCTCAACCCTTAATTTCCACTCAAAGACCCTGAAGTCACTTCTTCTACCAATGTTTCTCGAGACCAGCACAGCACAGCAACATCTGAGCTTCCCTCTTTACCCTAATAAACATCAGTGGCCTGGCAACTGCGCGCCTGGCTAAGCTAGGAAATCTGGCATGGTGAGAAAGTCACTAACTTTGGTCAAGACTCAGCTGCGCCAATCCCCAGAGTGACCTCGGGCAGGGTACTTAATGTCTGAGTTTTATTCTCAAGTCTGGGAAATATAGGTTATGGTCTCTGCTGTGGATACACTAAGGATACTGATGCTAAGTGATGTAATACCGAGAAAGTTAGACTATAGCAAATGCTGCAAAAGTAAGGGGGCCTTTGACCTGTTCTTCAACACTCCGCTTGACACACTCATATACTCACACTGAGGTGTATTCACATACACAAGCAAATAGATCAGTGGCTCTCAACCTCCCTAATGCTGCAACCTCGTGTTATGCAGAATCATAATGTAAATATCTGATATGTAGGATACCTGATATGTGACCACAAAGGGGTCGTGAGCCACAGGTTGAGAATTGCTGAGATAGATGAGTATGGATGGATGGATAGATGATAGATAGATAGATAGATAGATAGATGGATGAACAGACAGACACAATCACACAGAGGGTCATGCATATACTCCTGTATTCTCTTACACGTTTATTTGCACACATCTAGTTTCCATTTGTGACATTTAAAGCTGTGGGGAGAGCTTGCTTGCTTATTTTAGTCATGTTCCAACAGGAGAGAGTGCAGCTGCTCTAAGCAAGCAATTCCATCTGCCCTCCCACCCATTCAGCAAACCGGGGCTGTAATGAATGCCAAATGCAGGGGCCGTCAAAGGACAATGGGCAGAGTTACCCGCCGCTGGTTCCCATTTGCCTGGTGATGGGAGACTCCTGGCTCACTCTGCTTCGAGGAACTCAGGGTGGCCCTGTGACCTCAGCTCTCTTGGCCTCTGTATATTTTCCTTTCCCAACACTTGGCACCACCCTGAAACTCCATCTGCACATGACTGTGTTTGGATGACGAGGGTAAGGATAGTTCACACAGTGCTGTGTTCGGCGGAATTGAGCTGGAAACAATCCATCCCTGCTAGATTCTAATCGGTCAGATTGACACCAGTGTCTCACAGATACCCGGAAACAAATGCCTATAAATTTGGCAGGTGATGGTCTGTCCTGCCGGACCGACTGCCTCTTCAGCTTGAGTTCCACAGGTGCCTCTATGCCAGCATGGTCTTGTCCTGGACTGCACGGGGTCAGCACACTTCATTCTTCATCCTCGGCAGTCAGGGGTCACTTCCAGCAGGTGCCTGAGGAGAGCCAGAAATCCAGGTATACTGGTCTAGTTCAGCTTTAAGGTTTTTCAGTCATCTCACTGTAACTTTATAGCCTGACTTCCCAGCTTGATATCAAAAGAGAAGGCTTAGATATGGTTCCACTACTCATTAAATACATGACTTGCAAGAAATGAACTTTGCTAGTACAAATGTCTAAGCTGATGATAGGTTTGTATCTGCTAAACCCAGAACACAAACAACGAAAGGTCCTACGTAAGACATGCAACACACATAACCTGTTGAATATCTTGACTTAGGCCAGTCTGCCTTACACATGTTCAGGACACGTACATTAAATTTTGGTTGGGCAAACCTGTCTAACAGAAGGCCTACTTTATAACAGAGGATTGAGTATCTTGTGTGCTTTACTGAAAAAACAGAATGGTTATATGGTGTGCTTTCATTCCATTATAAAGCTGAAAATCATCAAGTTGAACCACCATATGCCACAGGCTATATGTACTTAGTTTCTTCATTCTCAAAATGTAAATATTAATCCTCATGGGATTAATGGGACAAGCCAGAATACATGGGAAGCACTTTTCCTAACAAGCACTAAAGACAAATGGAAGCTCTACTTTTTATTGCAATCACTAGTGTCAACCCTACTATGACGTTACATAAAAATAATGAATGTGTGTATTAAAAGGAACTGAGCCGAATCCCAGGAAAGTAAGAGCTATTGACTTGTTTGCAATAGTGGAGTTGGATGCTTTAACTTTTATTCCCTCTATAACAGTATTTCTAAAAATAAAAATGTTTTAAAAAAAGAATCAAGTGACTGGTTTACAAAAACTATATGAACAGATTGTCTAATTTATTGCTCTCCTATTTATTTGTCCCACACGCAGGATTCATTTCTCCTAATGAAACAAAATGCTGAATCTAGACTAGATCTCAGACAACATCGGAAGAATTCTCCAGACTTTCGGATCAGCTGAATTAACTTATATGAATGAATGAGCAGTCCATTCATAAAACTGAAGGCACCCTCCCTGTGAGCCTCACTCTGTCCGAGATAGAGCATGCTACAGAGGATTGGAGTGTAACATCTATCTGAGTATGGGAAAAGAGGGACACCAGGGTTGTTCTGAAGCCATGTGGTCTTTGGTGAGCCGCAGGGTACAGCTTGAAAGGAGAAAATGAAATATAGGCTGTGACTCAGTTCTCAGTTGGGTACTGAGTACTCAGTACTGGGTGCTGAGTAGAGTGAGTAAGCAAAGAGGGCTAGAAGAAAGTGCAGATGTCAGGGAAGAGGCAGCACTTGGTTCCACCTTAATAAGGAAGAAGAGCTCTCTATGCCTGGCCCCGAGATGCTGTGAGTGCTGGTAAGAACAGTCGCACAAACATTCAGCTCCGAACAGCAAAGAGGCAAAATAAACACTGACAATGGAAGGAACTGAATTATCGAGTCATTCCTTAGGGTTTTTACTGGAACAGGTCAGCCTTTGTCTGCCTGCAGGCACCTAGAGACAGGCTAGCACTCCATGGACTGGTGAAGATGGAAGTCAGGGGCAGAGCCTCATCAAACGGTAAGGATCCCATCTCACCAGCCAGAACAGTTATCACCAAGAAACCAAAGAACACCTCTCCCAAGTTGTCCTCAAGCCTCCGCACACCGGCGCGCGCATAGCTGAGTGTAATTTTCTAAGTTGAAAAGTAAAAGAAAATTGTGGAGACTCTAGAATTCATATTTAATACAGAGAATGCCACGAGCCAGCTGCGGTTTTCAGTACCTCCCTACGTTGCCATTGTTAATGACCACCATACCCACGTTCTGTGACACAGAGACGTTGACAAGGAAAAGGGCGGGAAACTACTGCGAGAGTGACAGAATTGGGTTGGGATTATTGTAGAAGAGAATTAAGAAGTGGAGCTGGGGGCCGGGGGTGGTGGCGCACGCCTTTAATCTCAGCACTTGGGAGGCAGAGGCAGGTGGATCTCTGTGAGTTCGAGGCCAGCCTGGTCTACAAAACAAGTCCAGGATAGCCAAGGCTACACAGAGAGACCCTGTCTCGGGAGAAAAAAAAAAAAAAGAGTTGGCAGAGCAGTTAGAGCCCAAGTCTGCTTCTCCTTCTTTCAGTTGGGGGAATCTGGTCTCAGCAGACGTTAGGTAAACAGTGTCCTACAGCAGTGGTTCCCAACTTTCCCAGGCTGCGACCCTTTTATACAGATCCTCACGTTGTGGGGACCCCCAACCACAAAATTATTTTCTTGCGACTTCATAACAGTGATTTTTCTGCTGTGGTCAATCATAATGTAAATATCTCACAGGCAGACTATCTGATATGTGAACCCCATGAAAGGTTAGTTTGACTCCCCAAAGGGGTAGGGATGCACAGGTTGAGAGCCACTCTCCTACAGTTCCCTTAAGAGCTTAAGAAAGAAAGAGGGATGGGGTGAAGAGTGTTGAGGCACCTTACACAGAGCAGCAAGGAATGAACGGTCCACACTGGCACCATCATCTCTGCAGTGGCCTCAGGAGGGGGAATTCTTGTCTCCAATGGAGTTGTCGCTATCTGCAAAGCAGATGCATGTAAATAACACTCAGCTGACGTATACATTATCTGAAATAATTCCGACACCAAAACTCCCAACTTGGAAGAAATCCTGGCTTCCAGAGTGGACAGTTACTGTATCCTCAGCAGTATCTTTCATCTCTTTCCTCTCTACTTACTAAACCCTCTCTCTGCCTTCAAAGTCCCAGTCCGAAGCCCCAGCCCATGGACAGTGGTTCTCTTGGGAACCAGCAGTACAAAATTTCAACTTGCAATGGGGTTACCCACTGATAAGTCATGCTGAAAGTATCACAGGTTCCACGCATTTTAACCTACCCGAGCTACTGAGCATCACAACTTCTGAACAGCTCTTTCCTATTGTGGTCATGAGCTGAGTGGACAGCAGCGACCACTGTCCAGTATCACAGGAGTGTGTTGGGAACATCTACCTGGACTGTCTCTCCTGTGCTTTTGTTGGTCTTCTCTTGGGTCTCTCCCCTGGCTCCTGTTAGCCTCTGTGACAGTAGGAACAGCTTGAGAAAGGAACATCAAGTTATAGCAAGGTTTGGGCATGCTGAAGAGCTACCGTTTTCTGGTCCTTGGGGAAAGTCGCTGGCAATCAGAGAGGTACCTAAGATCGAAGACCTGCCTGCATGTGACTCTCATTTCTGGAGCCTTTGTGCTTACATTCATTCTCTTCTCTAAGGATTTCCATCTGAAAATAGGTTCGTTACTGGATTCCCCAAGTCAAGGCAGAAAGCGCTCAGCACAGTCCAGACCCTAGCGTACAGCAAATGCTCAATCAACAGTCACCGGCTCCTCCCGTTAAAGAGCCTTATTTCAAGCGATTCACAGAAGCTCTCTCAAGAGCCACCATGATTCATAGCTGCGTAGTAGATAGGCAGTGGAGATGGGATGAGGGCCCTGGGCAAATGGGGAACATATAGGCCCAGGAAAATCTAGAAAATATTTTTTTATTATTTATCAGTGTGTGTGTGTGTGTGTGTGTGTGTGTGTGATGTGAGATGAGAGCAAACATGTCAGGATGTACAGGTGGAGGTCAGAGGATAACTTTTCAGAGTCGGTCCTCTCCTACCTTTAACAGGATAAACTCCAGGCCATCAGGCCTGCACAAGCATCTTTACCCCCTGGACCATTATCCTGGCCTTTGCCTAGCAATTATGAATGATGAAATATTGCTCAGGCTTTTGTTCAACTGAAAACGGGGTAAGATTGGCACAGTGTCTCAAGAAAGATAGGAAACTGCTCATGCTAACTAACAAAGATGCCGAGGTGGGAAAACACAAGTGTCAATTACCCCCCCCCTAAAAATGCTAGGAAATAATGACAGGAAAAGGAGATTGATGAGGGACAGGGAACAGGAAGTACTAAAGTCCTGCCGTTACCCAAAAGAGGCCAGCAGATGCCCAGATGTGTCACCACACTGTCCTATTTCTCTAAGCTGGTAAAGCCCTGGGATACAAACATGACTTGTGCAAGTTTATAGGGGAAACTGAGACTTGGGGGAGATACAGGGCTTAATAATCCAGTTCTCCCTAAGCGCCCCCCCCCCCCCCCCCGTCCCCATGCTCAGCGTCTGCCCTCGTGTTTGCCTGGTAGCCTGTCACTTGGCTGACAGCCTGATGTGAGCCTGTCACCTTTAAGCATCTGATTGTAAGTCTCAGCCTCCTGGTAACTGGCCCTGGATCAGAGTAGAACAATAGCCTTGGTCCTCAGGGGCCTGACGCTAAGCACAGCTCCAAACACAGGTCAACATTCACTTCAGAATGCCTGCTGCTCTGCATGCTAATCCAAATTGGGTTCAAGCCCCCAGCCTCTGCCTCCATTGTTGGACCATACTTTCCATTCAGCGTGAGATCAGAGATCTGTTGAAACCTCATGTTGTCAATAAGAGAAGAAGAGATTGCGTTAATCTCAATAAAAATGAGTTCCTCTCATTTTTTCTTTCCTAGAAGGAAAATGGGGGCATGAGAACATTACATTTGCCTCTCAAAAAGAAAAAAAGAAAAAGAAAAGAAATCTGAAAAAAAAACTCACAGATGGTAGAAGCATGTAGCTTTACAAGTCAACACAAAGAACAATTGCACACTATTCACTTTTTGCTAGCTTATATATTTCGATTGTTTTCTTCTCTCCTGGGATGTTCTTAGACACAATAATCTATGCACACTGAGACCGAGCATCTTTACGGAGGTAGAGTCAATGTGAGAGGGGGAAGTAGACGAGATGGCTCAGCAAGCCGTGGCACCAAGCCTGGTGAGCGGATTCTGATGTCCAGAACCCACAAGCCGAAGAACACTCATTCCACAAACTCAGATTTTCATGTGCACACACAAATAGAGGGACAGACAGACAGACAGACAGACAGACAGTTGTCTTAAGGAGTATGGGGGAGAAGATGACATGCAGAGTCTGTGAAAAGGGGAACAGAGCAAGAAGCAAGGAAAAGCATTAACAGGAAAATTTTGCCCTAAAAATTCTATTTCTAGGGGGCTGGAGAGATGGCTCAGTGGTTAACAGCACTGCCTGCTCTTCCAAAGGACCTGGGTTCAATTCCCAGCACCCACACGGCAGCTTACAACTGTCTGTAACTCTAAGATCTGACACCCTCACACCAATGCACATTAAAAATTAAATAAAATTTTTTTTAAAAAATTCTATTTCTATTGAGTCTCGAGTGCTTGAGAAGACCTTGAAAATGACTTATGAGACCTTCTTGACACACAGATGTGTGCACATTCACATTCATGAACATGCAGAAAGAGAGGCCAAGAAGGGCATGCAATTTGTCTAAGGGAATGGATACTTGATTAAGGCCTGTCAGAACAAATCCTGTGCATGCTAATTTTTCTGGAGAGATTTTATGTAAAACTAAGCAAATGTCTCCCAGGGAAAGAGGCCACACTGATCTTTTACCTTCCTTAACACTCCCCTCCTCGCCAGTGCTCACTGTCAGACCCTGTCATCTACTCTCAAGTGTCTGACAAGTGACTGAATGGTGTAAGGTAGGCAGGAGTTAGCAAGCCATGGCCAGCGGCTCACGTCCAGCCTGCTGCTCCGTGTTTTATAGTATAATTTGAATGACTTTAAATTTTTATAAGCATTGGAAAAATATTAACCATATGTCATGGCACATGAAATTTACATTTCAATATTTGTGAGCCTCAGATGAGGCATAGTTGGTAGAATCCTTGCCTGGCATGTCCAGGGTGCTGGGTTCAATCCCCAGCATCACGTAAAACTAAAGTTGGTAATGCATTCTTGTAATTCCAGCACTCAGAAAGTTGAGGCAGGAGGATGAGGAGTTCAGTCACTCTCAGCCATACAGCAAGTTCTTGAGGCCCACTGGGATGCTGCCCTCTTTCAAAAGAAATGCATTCACTTCTCTCTCTCTCTCTCTCTCTCTCTCTCTCTCTCTCTCTCTCTCTCTCTGTCTCTCTCTCTCTCTGTGTCTGTCTCTCTCTCTCTCTCTCTGTCTCTCTCTCTCTCTGTGTCTGTCTCTCTCTCTCTCTGTCTGTCTCTCTCTCACTCTCTCTCTCTCTCTCTCTCTCACACACACACACAGAGCCTAGAAACTTAGTGTTTTGCCTCCCTACAAACTAGCTCCTAAACAAATTAACATTCCACCCCGATTCCTACATATCTATGGGCACAACTGCGCTATTTTTTGCTAAACAAAAGGCCCCTTACCCTGGTTCTCGCCCTTTGGCACTTCAGGCATGCTTTCCTCTTGCTCTAGCAAAGCCAAAGCAAAGGATCCGCACCCTGCTGATCTGAATTGTCACCACTTCCCCTTGAAGGCAGAACCAGTAACAGCATGTCTGGCTTGACTCACATTTTTGCTTCCTGTTGATGTAAATAAAGCATCTCTCTTGGCACTTCTCATGTAAGGAGCACCAGTGGGGCCTGGAGAATGGACTGAGGATAAAGGGCTTGTGGCACAGGTACGAGAACCAGAGTTCAGACCCCCAGAAGCCAAGAAAGTGCTAGGTAGATTAGTAAAGTGGTCCACCTGTTATTCCAGAGCTCGAAAGGGTGAACTCTGTCTCAGTGAGTAAGGTGGTAAGTGACCAAGGAAGATTTGACGTCAACCTTGACATCCATTCATATGCACGTACACATGTAAGTGTAACTACACATTTACATGCACCCATATTCACACAAGCATGCATATACGCATATATACATATCACACACACACATACACATGCCAAAAACGCACCAACAAATGTTACTTCTAGTCATAAGACCCCCCCAAGAAACAGACAAAACATATTATATGCATAGCAAACTGTATTTCATATGCAGATTTTTGAAAACTTTAAAAAATATTTTAAAATTCTATTTATTTGCGTATACACACTCTTGCATGCACATATGTGCCACAATGCACACTTGGAAGTCAGGACAAGTTATAGGATCTAGTACTCACCGTCTACCATGTGGGCCCTGAAAATCAAACAAGGCTCATCATTAGTATCTTTACCCACCGAGCTGTCTTGCTGGTCCTTGTGTGCACTTTGACTATATGATGGCTCGAAAGGAAAAATTCTCTTTCCTTTTGAATACATATTGTAATCCTCCACGGGCTCACAAGATTGAACACTTGATTTCCAGGTGGTGGTACTACTTAGAGAGTTGTGGAATGTTCAGAAAGTAAAACCTATCTGGAGGAAGGGGAAATCTCTGGAGATTTGGGGGACAGGCTCACTTCCTACTTTCTGAGCCACTCAAATGAGCTAAACTCCTATAGCCGAGCCTCACGTTATTCTTCGTAGGGCATCTGGTCTCTGCATCAAGAAAAGTAACTCACACAGTTTGGGGTCTGTTGTAGAGCAGGCTTCCTGAGCATCCTCTCTCAGCAGAGGGCATTGCCAGGGCAAAGACTAGCCTCACCCCCATGCCATACTGCCCAGGCCAGCTTCTGCCTCCTAGAGCCAAAGGCTGCCAGCCAGCCCCTGAACATCCTCAACGTTCTCCCTCTGCCTGAGTTGCCTGTTCCTGTTCACCCTGGGGACTGCCGGGGAGGCTCTCCCTTGGCTCCATCCCGCACGATCCATGTGGGGTGTCTCCTACATGAATCGGACTTTTGTTCCTTCCAACCTGTGTTGAAATTTATGAGCCTGAAACAAAGGCACTCACTGTGCCCTCATCTTGGCTGTGCCCAGGATACTAATTACACGACAGCAGCAGTCCATTGCTCTGGGAGCACACGTGGGAGAAAGTAACCAACCCTAATTTAGGAGGCCCGTGGGAGGCTGCTGAGAATGATCTTTTCATTTTCTTTCTGAAGTTGCTTTAGGGGCTGGGAATGGAGCTCTGTGGTTGACAGTTCTCGCCTCGCATGCACAAGAGTCGTGGGCCCCTCTTCTGTCCCTGTCATTAGGGGTTGCTCTGCCTTGGTGTTGCATGACACTAAGAGAGCTAGCACATGGACACCGGGCCAGATCGGGCCTCGCATGTACTGGGTTCATACTGGGAAAAATAGCTTTTTATATATGAGCCCTCTGCCCTGTGTGAGCTCTACAAGTTTAGGGGACCATCTCCACTGGTGGCTGCGTGACCAAACTCAGCCCAGAGTTTCAAACTCAGAAAAAAAACAGAAGCTGAATTATAAGCCAGATCAAGAGCAGAAGCTGCATCCTCGCTTCCAGAGTAAACTAGGAAAAAACAAGGCTTCCCCCCCCCCCAGATCACTGTGCTCAACTGAGCCCTAGAGTAGTTCAAGAACTCAAGACACATGTCTGACAGGTGACTAGCACAGGTCTAGCATTCATGTCTCTGAATTTAGAACCTAGAACCATCTAGAACTCACTCATCATTGCCCAGACTTCCCGGAGGGCACTTCTTCACTGACAGTTGACCGGTCTCTGATGAACAGAAAGATGTAAGGAATTCTGAGGTATACCCGAGACCTTGAACCTCACAAGCCAGATACAGTGGCATGCACAGTAGCATCACCCCTGCGAGTGCACAGCAGTGGCACACTCCCGCTGCAAAAGGAAGGCCTTATCCACTCATTCCATCTGGAGCCTTCCATAAGATCATAGGTGTATTCCCACCCAAAATTTACCCTGTCTCCAAGATGTGCAAGGATAGAGCAGAGATTGAGGGAATGTCCAACCAATGCCTGGACCATCCTGAGACCCACCTCATGGGAAGAAGCTAAACCTTGACACCATTACTGTTACTGATACTCTGTCATACTCACAGACAGAAGCCTAGCACAGCAGTCTTCTTAGAGGCTCCACCCAGCAGCAGATCGAAACAGATGCTGAGACTCACAGCCAAACACTGGGTGAAGCGTAGAGAGTCTTGTGGAAAAGTGGGAGGAAGGATAGAAGGACACAGTGGGGGCAGCGCTCCACAAGAAGACCAACAGAGCCAATTAACCAAGGCCCAGAGGGACTTACAGAGACTGAAGCACCAAGCAAGGACCGCGCATAGACTGGACCTAGGCACCCTACACAGAGGTTACTGATGGGTAGCTCGGGCTTCGTGTGGGTCCCCTAGTGAGGAGAGCAGGGGCTGCCTATGAAATGGACTCTGTTGCCTGCATTTAGACCATTTCTCCCTGGCGGGGTTACCTTGCCAGGCCACAGAGGAAGAGGATGTGCTCAGTCCTGATGCAACTTGATGTGCTAGGAACAGCCAGAGTTGGGGGCTCCCCTTTTCTGAAGAGCAAGGAAGGGGAAAAGGAGGAAGCAGGAGGGAAGGTGGGACTGGGAGGAGAGGAAGGAGGGGGCTAGGATCAGGATGTAAAGTGAATAAATAAATTTAAAAAAATTTTTAAGATCATAGCCGTAGAAGGAAAATGCCCATCCTCTCCCATCCAATCAAATAACACCAAAGTAATCCTTGGAGATATGAACTTATTCCCACTGCAGGGTACTAGAAAGTGAGGAAGACTTACCTGGTGTTAGAACAGTGAGCCATCTACCTGGAAGTTCACCATTGGCCCTACAGTGTGGAGGCAGGGTTTGACATAACCAGCCAGGTATGCTGAAATCCAGCCAAGAGATCTGTGGCTGGAGGGAAACACTGGCAACAAAAGACCAAAACTGTAATAAAATAAACACAGCCTAGCCCTCTTCCCTGGCCTGCAGGAAATCAGGTTGCTCTAGATGAACGTGGGGCAGCCAGCCAGATCGCTCCTATCAACTAGTGCGATGCCTCTGTGTGTTTTCATGTGGCTTTACCCTGACCACAACACAAGATCTGCTACCGGCGGACTCTCCTCTGCTTCTGAACATGATGGGGGACAGGGAGGGTAGGTGAGGTGCCTAGGAGTGGAAGGTGACCAACGTTAAGTCATTAGTGACAAAAAAAAAATAAACCCTCCAAGTCATGCAGAAAGCCTTGAGGTCAAACTTTAGGTAGCTTCCAGAGAATGAAACAGGGATCGAGCAATACTTAACAGACTTCTTTCCCCTGTCTCTTTTGTTCCAATAAAGGTGAAATGGGGCTGGGGATATGAGACAGTTTGCCTTGCAAGCCCCAAAAAAAAACTGACTTCAAGCCCCCAGAACCGACATGAAAAAGCACCAGAAGAGAGTACACGTGCTTGCTGGCCCAGCACTGGGAAGGTGAAACCTGGCAGAGCTCACCCACCTCTTCAAGAGAGATGATGCAGCTCCAACTATTCCCCCAGGGCTTTGCTGGAATGGGGCGCAAGGAACTTGTGGGTGGCCCTTCTTCTCTCCACGTGTTCTCTTATTTAAGCTTCACAGCAATTCTCTGATCATCTTGATTAGAAACATAGATGCCCACCCTCCAGTGGATACCCACTACACAGCAAAAGAAGCAAGCACATAGAACTTAGCATGCTGCCCGTCCCCCATAGCCGGTCAACAGTAGAGCGGGGATGTGAAGCTCATACTCATACTAGCTGATATTTGTCTAAGTGTTGTTTTGGGATCTGCGGCCTGAAAAGCCTTCAGTGCCCTTCAGTATCTATACTGATATAATAGGTACCAAATGGTGGAAATTATGGCCAAACACAGCTTCTCAACAGATTTGCCTGGGACCTTCAGGACAGCACCGTCCAAGGTAACTGGAGCTCAGCTAGGGGCCATATCTATAGGGCCATATCCAGCTGTGGATGTGGCATCATATCTCTCTTTTAAACCAAGCATCTGAAGTAGGGTACACACAACACATCAATGTGGAGGGCCAACCAGAGCTACAGAGGAGATTTTGTTCTGAAGTCTGGGACGGTTAGTATTAACTATTATTGACTACACAGGCTCTAGGATCTCTAGCAGAAATGCCTCTGGGAATGCCTCCGGGGGATTATCTTGATTAAGTGAACTGAGGCAGGAAGGCCGGCCCACTGTGGGTGGCCCCATTCCCTGTGCTGGAAACCCAGACTACATGGAAAGAAGATGGTGAGCTGATGACAACCATTTATCATTCGTTTCTTCTTGACTACGGATATAATATCCAGCCATCTGCAGCTATGACTTTTCCCTATGGTTGACTACAAGCTAGAACAAGGAGGCAAAATAAAATCTCTCTTCCTTGAGCTGCCTTTGTCACCACACTATGAAAAGAAACAGAGGCCAAGCAACCTTCACCTTGGAAATCACGTTAGAGTCTATCCAAAGCATTGACCATTGGTTCATGGGTTGCTAGGAGAAGAGTGTGGCCTCTGACCATCAAAATGACAAGCGGCCTCCCGGCAGGGTCTCAGCTACCCGTTCTCATAAACTCCTTTACAGTTTGTAGGATCTCGTGGGTGGCAATGACTTCCAAATGATGATTCAGACCTGGCATTGAAGAGCATACCAAGCGTGCATATCACAGCTGCTGTTTCTCCCAGCCACTGCCACCCACGCAGGATTTCACAATGAGCCTGTTGCACCAGGAGCCAGGTGCAGCCCGCATTGTTTATGAGCAGGTGGTAGCCAGGCCCATGGGAACTTCACTTTGCTGCCAGCCAGCAAGGGCCCTGGTCCCTGCTCTTCTTGGCTTTCTATCTGAATGTCACGGCAGGGCTCTACAAGTAGGCTTTCCGAACCCACAAAACCCACAGAAATAAATCAGTGTGGCAAATTTTTGCCTCCCTTAGCAGTGATGCTTCTTGTTCGGTAGGTACCATCATTGCTTTCCTAAAGCAACCTTTGCTGTGAACCAAGTCCACGGACCACCACCAAAGAAGACACTCGCGAGGCTCTCTGGCCTCACTTCAGCCAGCATAAACTGCTGTAGATCCATCCATCCTCTTCACCTTTGTCCTCCATGAAACCGGGCATGGCGTGTTCATCCTTTCCTTCTCAGTTATTTGATACACGTTTGTCACGTCTGTCAGTGGGTTTTTTGACAATAGAATAATTCCTTCTGCTTTTGCTAGGTACCCTTTGACTTCTTGAGAGCATTTCCTTCTACCTGCTATTTTACACATAAGGCTGTTTATTTATTCGCTTATTGTGGCCTTGTTAACCTTATTAAAAGCATATTGTTTTAGCAGGCTTTTAAATTTTTTTTTACAATTTTTTATTTTTAATTTGTTCACTTTACATCCCTGTTGTAGCCCCCTCCTTCATTGCCTCCCAATCCCACCCTCCTTCCCTCATACTCTCTCCCTCTCTCCCTTAGTCATCAGAAAGGGGGGCCCTCCTCTCCTAACATCTGACCTCAGCCTACCAAGTCTCATCTGTACTACCTGTATCCTCTTCCTCTGTGGCCTGGCAAGGCTGCCCCGCCATGGGGAAGTGATCAATGTCGGGGCTACAGAGTTTATGACAGAACTCCCCACATTATGGGACCCACTAGGAGACTGCGCTGCCTATCTACTACATCTGAGCAGAGGGTCTAAGTTTTAGTCTTTTGATGACTTTTTAATTGGGTTATGCTTCTAAAAAGCTTAGGTTTTGAGCTTCATGTCATGATCTCTCTCTCTCTGATTTCTTGCCTTCAAAGTTCATGCCCACTCTTGAAGAACTAGTGTTTCTTTCTTTCTTCACAGTTTTTAGCTTCAGTTTTTAAACTTTAACTCTTCTTATTGTTTCATTTTCAATGTAGAAATTTTGAGAAATAGCAAGCAGAGTGGCACAGAGATCTGAGACTGCAGAAGCAGGCAGGTCTCTGGGAGTAGGAGGGCAGTCTGATCTATGTAGCAAGTTCCAAGCCAGCCAAGAGCTGGTGACGTTTGGAAAGATTTATGAAGCTCATTAACATACATCCTTATGTCCCGTAAAGTGACATGTGATATGTGTCCCATCATCTGAATCTCCCTTTGTATCTGTCAATAAAGTTTGGGCACTTTTGTTGCAAAGCTTCCAAGCATTTTTTGGCAGCATGACCCCTAGGTATTGGGTGAGTTTTCTTGCTAATACAATCTTTCTCCATCATGTCATCCAACACTAGCTTTGTTGCTTACACGCAAGTACTACTATTAGTATTGCTTGTGAGAGTGGCCTGTTAAAATCTTAAGTGCGTGAATTAAGTTTTACCAACGTATTTCTGCACAGACTGGCTTAACAAGTTCTTGTGGGATTTAATAGTGGAAGTGATAGGGAAAAAAATCTCACTCTGTCCTCAAATTCAAATAAATCCCCATTTTTAATTTAGTCTTGTGATCTGAAACTTTGCATGCATATACACATTGCATGCTTATTTATAATGTTCCGATTTGTGCGAGAATGAAAGCTTAAGATCAGGGCTGAGCCAGCTTTGGGAACTTGGGTTTTTTCCATTATTTTCTTCAGCAGAGTTAGAAGCTTTTCTTTAAAATCTCAAAATAACTCATCAGAAATGTATCTGGCCCTGGTTTATATTTTAGAATTAATCCTCTAGCTGTTTTCTATTTTATTTTTTGTACATTAATTTGCTAGAGGGCTTATTATTTCAGAACAATTTCAAAGTTTCCAACAGAATACCCATTTCATGGACACATTCCATCCTCCAGTAGCATTTGATCTTATAGATCAAAATGTACACCCAATCTATGATTACAGTTGCTCAGTTTTCCTGAATTTCTCATCTCTGTCTTTCTGTTGTTTCCCAAAAGAGTCAACCAGAAAACTAGCTCTTAGATTTGTCAGTTACACTGTGTATTAGTTACTTTTCTGTCATTATGATGAAATAGCCCAGCTGAAAGCAGCTTCGGGAAGAAAGGATTCATTTTAGCTTTATGGTCCTCAGAGACAGAGTCCGTTGTGGCAGATGAAGGCACGGCAGGAGACTGGTGATGCTGGCCTAAAGGCGGGAAGCACAGAGGGAGAGAACAGGAAGTGAGCTGAGGCTGTGAGCCCTCCCAGTGAAGTACCTTCTCTAGCAATGCTGCACTTCCTAAAGGTTCCAGAACCTTCTCAAACCAGGGGTCAAATATGGGAGCCTCTGAGGGCCACTCTTCATTCAAACTGAAGCACTGTGTTTTCTCTGTATTCTGAACTGGCACGCTCTGCAGCTGTATTCTCCTCTCTCTCTCTCTCTCTCTCTCTCTCTCTCTCTCTCTCTCTCTCTCTCTCTCTCTCTGAAGTGTATTCTTGTCCTGGTACCTGCTTTCCTGAACCACTTCCTCTGTTTTGTTCTTTCTAATGTGTTTTTATTCCTTGAGAATGTTATTAGTGTATATAAGGAAACATGACGGCACACATTGCCCCGTTCTACCCCCCAACTCCTCCCATTGTCTTTTCCCAAACTTCTCTCTAACTTCTTGTTTTCTGTTGTTTGTTTTATTTTGTTTCATTTAGTAACTTGTTTACTATATGTGTGTTTCTCTGTGTGTTGGTGCAACATGCCACAGCACACATGTGGAGGTCAGATGACAACCTGCTGGAGTTGGATTTCAGTTCCCAAGTGGGATCCAGGTATTGAACTCATGTCTTCAGTCTTGGCAGCGAGCTTAGAATTTTAGTTTCTTTAAAAGCACATAAATGCTATGGGAATGTGTTTTTTTATTTAATCCCAGGTGTGGGATGTGGGGCTGATTCAGACTGTCCACAGCAGCTGACAATGATTTGTCTTGTGCTCTAGCAGGAGTGTGATTCTGCCAGCTGCAGATGGTTTCTGTGAGTGTACCATAGATGTGACAGCCGGACAGGGGCTGGGGCGACTGTTGTCCCCCTGGTGCTGGCTGCTCCTGCTCCTGCTGTTGTTTGCTGGGTTGCTGTTTGCTGGTTAAAGATGTCCTACCGATGAAGATCAAATTTGCCTCAAGGAACTCGACACCCCTAATGAGCAGGAAGTAGTCTAACAATATTGACACCTTTTTTGCCCCCTCTGACCTTTTTTCTCTCCTACCTATTGTTGGAGGGTTGGAAAGGATAGGGCTGGTGTAGGGAATTAGGAAAAAAAAAACCAATAAAGTAGCCAATAATTCAGTTACAATCACTCTTACCCAGTGAGCCATCTTGCCAACCTCTACAATTAATTTGAAATGTATTTCCTATAACATAATAAAAATCATTAACTTGGGGGCTGAAGAGATGGCTCGGCAGTTAACAGTACTGTCTGCTTTTCCAGAGGTCCTGAGTTCAATTCCCAGCAACCACATGGCGGCTCACAATCACCTATATCCTCTAATGCCCTCTTTTGGGATGCAGGTGTACATGCAGATAGAGCATTCGTATACATAAAATAAATAAATAAAATCTTGTTCTAAAAAGAATATACATTTTAAAATTCATTATTTTAATATACAATTAAATAACCTTTGTAAAAAAAAAGTTTAGATCCTTACATTTAACAACTTAGCAACTATATTGTCTTTGTGGCTGCTGGACCTCGTGTGCATTCAGCTCTGAGACTTTGATGCCAGGCAGTGTGCTCTTACTTGCAGTCATGAACTAGCAGAGCTCTCCCATATACCAAGGTGGCGGTCTTCATGCTAGCCATATCCAGATCTCTGCCAGGGGCTGCCTGTGACGTTTTGAAGCTGTTTGTTTTACTGGGGTGAGATGCATGGACCACGACATTACCCATCTGAAGGTGACCAGTTTGGCCGTGTGGTCATCACCACTGCCCCATTAGGCTTGATAAAGAACGGCATCACTTGACCATCTGCGTATCAAGGCGTGTGCTTCCCAGAGTACCAGGTGGGCCAGGGTCATCTGCCTCCTTCTTTCTTAAGATGTTTCTCTAGGAAAGCTGAGCTTTGCAACCAACTCATAAAAATTACCAGTGATGCAGCTCAGTAGTAGAGTATTTGCCTGCAATCCTCAAAGCTCAGTGTATAGTCCCCAGCACTAAGAGAAATTAAGAATAATATAAAAATAAGAGGAATTACTAGTGAATAGTATTAAATTTCTTTAAACGCTTTCAAATATTATGTTTATTGTTAGCATTCTATTTTTTTTTTTCATTTATTTACCTTTGGTTTTGTTTTGAGTCAGAATCTTATGTGGTCCTGGTTGGTTCTAGAATTGATGATTTAAACCAGACTGGCCTCGAATTCACCACCTTTCTACCTAAGCCCCCAGTGCTGGGTCACAGGGCGTGCCAGCACATCTGTACAACACACAATTCTAAGACTTGGGAACTGTATTTAATTTTCTTTCAGGAAACCAAAGCTTGATTTGTGTCCCTCACATGCATATGACAAAGCTCTCACTCCTGGAAATCCAAAATGCACTATATCTCTTGGAAATAGAACCGTTAGAGAGGCAGCTGAGTTTAACTGGAACCACTAGCATGAATCCTAGCCCAATACGACCGCTATGTTTTCCAAGAAGAAATCAGGACCCAGACACACAGAGGGACAACATCGGGAGAAGACAACAGCCCTGTGCAGAATGAAGCCTCAGAAGAAACCAGCCTTGCTGACATGACTTCAACTTCACCCTGCAAAATGATGAGACAATGCTTGCTGTTTAAGACACTCCATCGGTGAGGCCAATGAGCACATATGCCAATCACCTTTCTATCTTATGGCTAGCAGTACCATAGCTGTGGGCCCCAATGGACGCACGCATACACACACACACACACATACACACACACACACACACACACACAGAGAGAGAGAGAGAGAGAGAGAGAGAGAGAGAGAGAGAGAGAGAGAGAGAATGATGATGATGCCTACTTATCCAGTGCCCCTGTTTGGACCACCTTCCTCTATTTGTATTCCCCTTTCATTGCACTTTGGCTTCAGAGCCATTTGTAAGATGAGACACATATATCCGTTTCCATGGCAATCACTGACTGCATATCCCCATACCAAGGCCATAGTTTGGAATACATTAGGTGTACCAACAATTAAATAAAATGAATACAGAGCTTGATAAATTGAAGAGATCCTGACTTTGCTCCTTGCATTGTTTTCATGATTAACGCTGTGCCTTTTTCTTTTCTTTTTTTTTTTTTTTTAACGCAACTGATTCTATTTCCACTAACAGATTTTTCTTCTCTTAAGCTGTTCTGTTCGCCTCTCGGCTGTATTTTGAAATGTCTGGCTGATGTCGATTGCCACAGCAATGCCCACCAAAGCCTTTCTTGCAAGTAGCAAGCAAGCAGAGTTTGAGAATGGCTGGGTGTGTTTTATTACTATTCCTGACAAAGCCCACATATCAGGAGACTGCGTATCCCTCATTGGAACCCCACGCCCTAAGCAGCTATCCAACCATCATGATCTGTTTCAATTAAATGAATCCAGCCAGGAAGGATTAATAGGTAGTTTAACACCTACACAAGCTTAAATATTTCATAAAAACATATCCCACACAGCCTTCACTCTTAGACCCTGTACATAATTAAAAGCACACAAAAGCACTGGGCTGCATTTGCTACAGGTAATTTGAAGGGGGAAAAATAATATTCTGACAATTCGACCCAGAGCAGTGGGCCCCTTGTCAAAGGCCAAAGATGCCTTTAGATGATTCTGTGTCACCTTTTAAGAGCTTAATTAATTTGCTTGCTGATAAGTCTCAAACAGCTCTGGGAACCCACCTGTTAATAAAATGATGGTGTGTGTGTGTGTGTGTGTGTGTGTGTGTGTGTGTGTGTGATTTTTTTAAATTCTAGATGCTTTTGCACCTAGACTCATTTGCATTTTAGAATTCTATTCTACCTTCTCTGTAGCCTCCAAAGGCTAGTCTCAGTACAATGATATTTCTATGAATCCAGTTCCTAGTATTAGAGGCAAGGCCACATAAGCTACCCTACAGTTGGGCCAACATTTTTATCTAGACCATTTTATACTCTTGAGCCACTGCAGCTTCACGCTTTTTCGATCCGCACCAAATAAGCACTATCCAACATAGGAGTGCACTCTAACAACACTCCTCCAACCCAAGTGGGAGTGGTCTCCCCCTTCAGGGTTCCAAGCAAATGTGCCACCCCGCCCTTGCTGACCCCTGCCAATCAACATTTCTCGCAGCTGTCAGGAAGGCAGATACAACTCTTCACCCGGCAAAGGTCCTTTAACCCCACCTCCACCCCAGCGTTTCCATCAGTGGCTTCAGAAGACAACGGTCCAGCTACCAAGCAGGCAGATTCTGCCTTCACCCTCCACCCCACCCCCAGCGGATTTCTATACAAACTGGGGTTAATCTGGTCTTCCTCCTTTCTCTGCCTTAACTACCATTCCAAAACTTATATGAACTAGTATTAGGCTCAGATTCTGCCTTCCAAGAAGGAAAAGCAAGGGATTTGCAAGCAGAGAGTCCTTTTTAAGGAGGGCCAGTCAAGTGCCCAGCGACCCCTGACACTCCCAGTTAAATTTTACAGTTCTGTGAAGGGCACTGATTATTCCTCGTGGACACGTTAACAACTACGTCTACAGAGACTTGCACAAAGCCATTGTCATGCCGCGGAAAGTGGAGATAGTCCCCAAAGATTCCAAAGCCAGGACTCTGTCCACCCGTCCCAGCACTCTTTCCTTTCTCTTCAATCTTCCGGAACCCCAGGATAGCAGGTCCCTGCAAACAGAGCAGCCCCAGAGTTCTGACCAAGGCGCCAGCAGGGAACAAAAGCTACAAAGCGAGCTGGTGGCCTTTGTAATTACTTTTCCTGCGGAAAAAAAAAAAACACTCTCTTTTCTCACTAATGTTTCCCTGAAACTGATTGATACACTCGGAGGGGGGTGGGAGGAGGGAGAGAGAACCATGAGAAAGCCCCTTCTCTCAAACTTGAGAGCTTCCGGTGAGATCCTCGGCCAATGTGCCAAGCCCCCCTACGCGCCACCCTAAAGCCCTCCACGCAGAACAGTGGCATGGGGCAGGAAGCAAGCATGCCAAGCACTGTTCTCAGCTGAACACTCCCCAGGCAGGCTCCAGCGTCCCATGTCAATACGGAGGCCTCCGTGCTTTCTGAAGCCCTCGCCTTGATGAATACGTGAGAAAAACAAACATTTGTCCCAGGCTTTGGGAAAAGAGAAGGGAGGCTTGGAGAAAGGCCCCCCCCAGGCAGGCCTGAGAAACCCCAAGGGTGTAATTGAAAGGGTTTTAAATAGTAAATATGAAATCTAAACCCAGATGGTTCTTTTGCAAAGGAAACAAACCATTCATTAAGCCGGTTCTTTCCTATAGGTTCACCTTAAAGACAAGAAGGGACCCCTCCCCCATGCCTATCTCGCTGCCAAACCTCATCTGGATCATTTGGCTGAGCAGAAAAAGAACAAGGCGCGCTGGGGGCGGGGGCGCGGGGAGTGGGGGTGGGAGACCGGAGTGGGATAGATTTTTGTTTTGTTTTGTTTTGTTTTCCTGACTTGCTATTGCAATGAACTTCTTTGGAGAGTGTCGCTAGGTCCTTCTCCAATTCTTCTCTGAAACGGAAGCCAAAGAGAAACGGGAGCTATTGGAGTGACATATTGAAAAGTAACTCAGAAGAAAGTAACAGGGCAAATTGGAAAGCCAGAGGCAGAGGAAGGCATGGCAAGGTAAACAGAGCGCTAGCCATTCAACAAGTTGCCCTGGCCACTAACGTTCCAGTAGGAAACCAGGGCAGGGCCAGGAAATGCCTAGTGAGAAGATGTATCAGGAATTTTGGAGATTCCCACTGCCTACCTTGATTTTCAATTTGTATTGACTCACTTCTGTAATGGTGAGGGGTGGGCACTGGGAAGAGGGACACAGTGTAGACAGATACAGGATTCCCCAAATTTCAGCTCTCTTATGATTGACTACACTGCCCCTAAGGACGCTTATGCACCCCATGATGCACCAAGCTTGGATACCATATACTGTCAGAAACACTATTGTTCTACAGAGCATTAGGAGGGGGAAAAATGCTTCCATTGAGACGGTGACATGCCATCAATTTTAAGAAGCACGCTGATTTCAGAGTTGTTAATATGAAAGAAAATAAAGAGCATCTCAAAGTCAGCGAGATATATGAATAGGTGACATTTACTGGGAACACAGCCGGTGCCAGGCCCGTTGCCAAACACTTCCTACGGATTAGCTCCTTCGCTCCCCACAACTATAATTATCCTCATTTTTCAAATGAGGAAAGCAGGTCTTGAAGAGCTGAATTAACTTGCCCAGTATCACACAGTGTGGCCAGAATGTCCATTCGGGCCTAGCTAAACCCACAGCCTTGATATATTTGGGAGAGAGTTCCCCAAATATCACCTGGATGAATCATGAAAATAAATGCATTCAAGACATCCTTCCCTCTGTTTCTCCTCCTGGAAGTTTTCAGCGTTGTCCACAAATGAAAGCACCCAGGGCATTCCCACTGATGGGCAAGGCTGGGACAATGCTGGAAGGATTCTCTGCCTACTGATATTCACGAACTTTGGAGTTCAGTGGGATGGGAGGCAGCACGGGGATGTGTGCTCCTGTTGAGTATCATCTTAGCCCTGTCACCCCAGCCTCAATAGGACCCACTGCATCCCAAACAGCTTCCTGAGGACCATACGGTACACATCCCCTCTTTAAATAGTGATCAGTTTGTCTCAGAACAATTCTCAGCCTCAGCTGGGAGGGACATGGGTGTCAATCACAGCTTCGCTAGACCAGTCTTGCAAGCCTGAATGTCTCCTCTCCTCCCTGGCCATCCAGATCATGAAGGTTACTAGTACCACCCCCTTCCCAACCCAAGTGATGGTGCTTAAGCCAGACTGAGATCTCAGGCAGAAGCCTGACAACTATTAAGAAATTCACACATTTAAGTTCCCTTCATTTCTCAAAATTAGACTCCCGGCATTTTTGCAAGGAAGAAAAAGATATTGAGAAGTCAACAACTCCCAAAAGAGTAGGTAATCGTCAATTAACAGCCCTTAAACACAGAGCAGTTGTTAGGGACACTGGCTCTAGATGACCAGAGTTTGTGTCCTGCCAATAGGACCTTAAACATGTCTCTAATCTCAGGCAAAACCAGGAAGGACTTTAAAAGAACCGTAAAAGATAACTGGATATGTTGGCTAGTCCACGGTCTGGGCCACCACCTTGTACGGAGTCCAGCTACGTCACGGCTCCCTAAGTTATAGGAAATGTAGAGTAGTGCACACTTCCTTGCCCCTGGAAATGCAGTTGGTCCTGACTGGAGGGCATGATCGGTGCTCTGTGGAGTCTGAATGCTGGTATTTGCTCTGGCTTTGGATCTTTCTAGAAGGGGCTATCACTTTGCACTACAGCACCCTACCTGTTCTTTCACTAATTAACCTGAACTCTCTGGTCTGTGTTTACTTTATATTAGCATGCTAAACAGAATTTTACCTTTGAAGCTTTAACGGTAAGCCTCCCTTTTGTCATGAGTATGATGAAAATGATAAAAATGTGCCATTACACTGGGGTTGCAAAGATGAATGGTATATACAAACAAGAACATTGTAGGGTGTCCTGGCACCTCCTAACTTCTCAAAAACTTACTTAAATAAGTCAGGTATGCTGTCAAAATTGAATAGGAATTAGTGAAGAGAGTGTTATCGATTTAAGTCAGCCCTCCATTTTTTACACTGATCATTCTATGATTATGTGCTCACAGAGCAAGTAAATGAAGAAATGAAATTTTTAAAAATTTAGGCATACCGGGTATGGTGGTACACTCCTTTAGTTCCAGCATTCAGGAAGTAGAGGCAGCTGGGTCTCTGTGAGTTTGGTGCCAGCCTGGTCTAATAGTGACCTCTAAGACAACCAGTGCTAGGTAGTGAGACCCTGACTCAAAATAAAATACAATAGAAACAATAGTTATGATTTACTTGAAATGTTGGATTGAAGGAAGACTAGATTTTGGAGGGTCTTTTACGGACACACATATATCTGTGATTGTGGTTTTATTTTGGCTTGCATACCAATATACATACCACTACAAATTATCTCTAGTTCATATAATTAAAATAATTGCATTGATATTTCATACTACTTCTCACCCAATACAGGGACTTCAAAATACTCTCTACTCAAACACTAATCTGGGGGTTCACCAGAGCAGAAGGCAGGCAATCAAGATTATCTAAAAGTACATGATTTAGCTTGTCTGGCAAGCATGAGGCTTTAGGTTCAATCCCAAGTGTCATATGACACTGTGGTTCAGGTTTGCAATCTCAGCACTCAGTGGGTAGAGGTAGGAGAATCAGAAGTTCAAGGTCATTCTTAGCTACTTAGTGAGTTCAAAGCCAGCCTAGAATAAAGACCATGTCAAAAAACAAACAAACAACACCAAAGAAAGAAAGAGGAAAAAACAGAAGAGGAGGAAAAAGAACAGAAAATAAAAAGAAAAGAAAAATGTAGGTTAAAATGTAGGGGAAACCAGTTTGGTCCTTTTTTGTTGTTGTTTTTTGGTTTTTGTTGGTTTGTTTTGACAAAAGTGAGTCAGGATTCATGCTACATCACAGCCAAAGCCGAGAGTTTCTCACAGGCGATGTGAGGTAGAGAGAGACCCAGCCTTGACTGTTTCCTAGTTTGCTTTCCATTGCTGTGACAAAGATCATGACCAAAAGTACCTTGGTGAGGAAAGGGCTTTGTTTCGCTCGCATGTTCTATCACAGACCATCACTGAGGAAAGCCAAGGCAAGAACTCAAGCAAAACAGGAACCCAGGGGCAGGTCTGAAGCAAAGACCATGGAGGAGCGTTGCCTTAGGGGCTTCTCTTCCAGCTAACTTTACACCAGCCCCCGGACTGGCACTAACCACAGTGGCCTGGGCTCCCCACATCAATCATTAATCAAACAAATGCATCCACCACCACCACCACCCCAAGAGGTTCCCTCTTTCTGGATGACCCTACTTTATGTCAAATTGACAAGAAACTAAGCAGCACAGACTAAGAGTGCAAAATCATAAAATTCAAACAGCTCTAGAAACAATGTCAGGAAGGGGAAGTGTAGTGAGGGTTTTGGTTTCTTTAAAAATCCAATTATGTGACTATGTTTCTGTTTTAATCCCGGGTGTGGGATATGAGGCTGCTTCAGTTTGCCTACAGCCATTAACTATGATTGCCTCATGCTCTAGCAGGGGTATGACTTGCGCCAGCTGCAGAGAGTTTAATTCTGAGCTTGTGAGAGGGCATACATGCCAGAATCCGGTGGTTGCTGCTTCTAGTGTAGCTACTTGCTGCGTTTGCTATTGCTGGACTGCTGCACTGCTGTATATCCTCTGACTACGAAGATTGGAAATGCCCCCAAGGAACTACGTCCCTAAACAGCAGGAAGTAGTCTAAAGAGACATAGGCTGCCCCTTTCTCCTCTAACCTTTCTCTCCTACCTAGTGTTGGGCGTTTGGAAAAGATTAGGGTGGATAAAGGTTGGAAGGGAAATAGAGGTGTAAAAACCTAAATAAAATAGATTTTAAAAACCACACGCCTACAGGGAAGCTAGGATGCTGTAGGATGACAGAGAGACCACAGGGAGTTTGGTCCCATGCAAAAGCAAGTGAGGGCAGAGGGGAGCCAGGTGGTGTAGGACCTTCCTAAAGCACAGGAGTGATGGCCTGCAATCTTTACTGGAAGGGTCCACTGTAAATAGTATGTGACTAGAAATGCCACAGATATTCACTGTGTTTTGCAGTTTTGTAGGAATCAGACATTTTGTTTCTCTGGGGTTCAGAACAATTATACTCTGGTTTCCTGTTAAGAAGTAAACAGCTTCATTACTAGGAGATTTTTATTCCTAAAGCATAAAGGAAAGATTAGGTTAAAGGGGAAAGCTAGCTTGCATTCTTAGGAAAATAATAATTACTGATTTTTAAAATTATAACTTGAATATTTGTAATGTAAGAAAATTCAAACCATTAGAATTTTTTTTAAGGTTTATTTATCTTACTTTTAGGTGCACTGATGTTTTGCCTGTGTGCACCCTTGGAACTGGAGTTACAAACAGTTGTAAGATGCCATATGGGTACTGAGAATTGAACCCAGGTCCTCTGGGAGAACAGCCAGTGCTTTTAACCACTGAGCCATCACCCCAGCCCCTAAACCACTAGAAATTCTAAAGAAGGCAGTCAACCTTAAGCAGGACTATATCACCCAGAGACAAACACAGACTTTTTTTTAAATTCAAATATAATTTCTATTCCTAAGAACAATTGCTTTTATAACCTGATATTTCTCTAGCTATCGTGTGTACATCTTCCCCATCAGGAAATGCAATGCTGCATTACCATTTCCCTTTCTTAAAAGACTTTATTTTGTGTTACACATATGGATATTTTGCCTACATCTATGCCTGCGGAGCGCTCCCATGCCTGGTGCCTGTAAGGGCAAGAAGAGAACATCAGCTCCCTGGAACTGCAGTTATAGATGCTGGTGAGCCACCACGCAGGTGCTGGGATTGAACCCGAGTCCACTGGTGGAACAGCCAGTGATCTTAACCACGGAGCCTTCTCTCCCAGCCTCACGTTACAGTTTTCAGTGAGTATGTTCTACTTCATCAGACAGTACGCCATCACATTGTTTACATCCTGCACTGAGAGAGAACTGGACTCGTTGTAATCAAGCCATATTGCAAACAACCACTGGGGCAAACAGCTTTGGGCAAAACTCTACACACACTTGAGCGATGATTTTCATAGGGAAAAACATCTATACGAGAGGGATCGCCGAATTGGACATTTTCACTCCCTCCACCCCAACTCCCTGCTTGAGACAGGGTGTCTCTACACAGCCCTGGCTGTCCTGGAACTCATTATACAGACAGACCAGATGGCTGCAAACTCACAAAGATGCACTTGCCTGTTCATCCCTACAGCTGGGGGTTAAAGGCCAGGGCCACTACACGCAGCTAGGCACACTCTCACTTTTCCTAAGTTTGTTAATCAGCTCCCTGGAAGGACTGGACCCATTTACTCTCCCCCAGAAATTTAAGGGAACATCTGTTTTCCACACCCTTTGCAACTCTGGGTATTGCGAAGAAGTATCCCGTGGCCTTACACATTCCTACTAACCCCGGGCCCTTCTGCTTCCTCCCGAGCGCCACTAGCCTGGGCAGGAGCTCCGTGGAACACACGGCTGACCCGGCACTGTGAGAGTTCTGAGTATCAAGAGTTTCTGGGGTGGGGGAAAAGGGGATACAAAGACCCCAGGGAACCATCTCTTTCAGTTTCAACTGGAGGCTGGAGAAAAGCTGAGAAAGAGGAGCCAAGGGTGTGAGGACCGCCCACTTCTCACTCCCAGGTGCAAAGCCTTTCTCCCGCTCCCCACCCTCCGTCTCAAACAACGTCTGCGGGTGAAAGCCAGCCCACAAGAAAGAGAAAAGCAAAGAGAAGCGCTAGTAGGAACAGCCTAGGCCAGCGGGTTAGGAGGGCACTCCGTTCCCACCGGGACCCCCTTTCAGCTGCAAAGTGCTGTATTTGACATTTCAATGCCAGCCTGCAGAGGGAAACAGAAGAGAGACCAGAAAGTGAAGAGAGGCCTAACCAGAAACATAAATAAGACCAAAAAAAAAAGTCTTTAATTCAGCCATTTGTTCTTGCTGTTTTCCTTCCCCAGAATGTGGCATTCAGAAGCAAAATAGGTTTTTCTCTTTCTTTTCCTCTTTGACATTTAAAAATAACTTACACTTGGATGCTTTGAAGGGTGGGAAGGGGCGGAAGAGGAGGGAAAAGGGGAAACTCTTCTCGCCTCCTGGGTTTTTGTCCTCCTTGAGTTTTGTCCTCCTTGGAAAGAGCCTGCGAGTGATTCCTTTTTGTGCCCTCGGTGAGGTGAGGAAGAATGAAGGGAATCCAGTTTGGAAAACAAATCCAGGCAGTCTCGGAACCTACGGAAAAAAGAGCTTTGGGAAGAAGCTGAGGGTGATATAGAACCAAGGCATAGGAGGCTGACCTGGGATGGAAAAGGAGGGTTTAGGGTTAAGGTGGGGGGGTAGGGCAAGGCTTTGCTCCCCACCCAGCTGTTAGGTTCAGGCTGCTGCGGTAGGGTGAGACCTCTCATGGACCCTGCAGGAGGCTCTCCTGCCTTTGCCTCTGGCTTCACTGATGCATCCCAACTCGCAGATGAGAAAAATAGAGGCCCAGAAACAGTTATTTAAGATTCCAAGTAATTGGCAGGCCTACCTGGATTAACTCTTAAGAAGGTTTTATTCTCTTAAGAGTGCTTTATTCCCAGCACTCGGGAGTTAGAGGCAGGCAGATTTCTGTGAGTTCCATGAGAGGCAGGGTAACAACACAGAGAAGCCCTGTCTCAAGACACCAAAAAAAAAAAAAAAAGAGGAGAAGGGGAAGAAAAGGAAGGAAGGAAGATAGAAGGGAGGGAAGGAGGAAGGGAGGGAGGAGACACGGTGAGTAAATACTGTTCTACTCTGGAGAGCAGATTAGAATTCCAGCCAGCTATCCTCATTTCATTTCCATTGCAGTGATAAATTCCCTTAACAAGGCAACTTAAGGGGAAAGTATTTATTTTAGCTCAGAATTCCAGGATAAAGTCCACCACAGCAGAGCCGTCCAGGCAAGAGGAACTTATAACAGCCAGTCACCTCATATGCATGAACCAAGGACAGAGAGAAATCAAGGCACTCGTGCCTGGCCTCCGTCAGTTCACTCACTTTTTTGAATTGTCCAGGATCAGTGCTCCCCACAGTGAGCCAGGTCTTCCCGCATCAATTAGTGTAATCATGACAATCTCTCTGAGATATGTTCCCAACCTAATCTAGACAAGCCCTCATTAAGTCTCTGTCGCCACAGGTGGTTCTCGGCTGTGTCAGGTTGAACGAACGTGTCGCAGGCCTAGAACCATGTCCCCTTTCTCCAGGGGAAGGAGCATCCTGTCTCCTCACCCTGCTTCCTCTTCTGCAATGCGAGACTGAGCCACGTGTCTTAACAGGTCACACAGTCAGCCAGCACAGTGCCATTCTCCGCCCACAGCAAGACCAGGAAGGACAGAACAGAGTGCTGGAAAACCAAGTGAAGAATGCTCTGGGGGAAAACAAGGGGGGGGGGAGACCCACTCAGGCTGGGGCAGTGTAATGAGCATAGTAAAATAATAATAATAATAATAATAATAATAATAATAATAATAATAATAATAATAATAATAATAATAATAATAACTTAGGTAGGATTCCCCACTACACCTGATAACCAGCACTCAGTGACATCACTGATAACCAGACTCAGTCCTAGGACCCCATGATGCCCACTGGACAGTATATAAGCCAAGACTCTTATAAGTATGGAAAAGAAATGCTCGGCTCTGCACATCTGGAGAGACTCCGCCTTGGTCTGCCCTGTGGTGGAGAGTTGCTCCCAGGACCCTGACCCTCCAATCAGAGACTACTGTTAGAGACTGGGCCTGACCTTCAGCTAGGGTATGTCTCCCAGGTGAGCAGCCTGGGGGGGCGGGGAGGCTTAGGACCACAGTTAAGAATTTAGAGTGTCGGGGGTTGGAGAGATGGCTCAGCGGTTAAGAGCACTGGCTGCTCTTCCAAAGGTCCTGAGTTCAATTCCCAGCACCCACAGGGTGCCTCACAGCCATCTGTAGTAGGATCTGATGCTTTCTTCTGTCTGATATCCTCTTCCGTCATCAAGACATACATGTGAATAGAGCACTATCTACAAATAAATAAAAAAAATTTTAAGAATTTAGAATGTGAACCTTGTGTGATGACCCTCAGCATGATAAAAATATAACTTTTGTTATACTAACTACAAATATCTACCTTCTTTCTCTCGACAGGCAGACATGGGTAGGGTTGAAACTTAGGAGGAAATGCTACAAGGGAAACTGGTGTTTCCTTTCATAGGTCCTCAGTCACCTTAATAAGAGAGCTTAGAAATGGATTTAGAAGCAAGTGCCAGCTCAATATTACTGGACTCTGAGAGAAAAACAACAAAACAATCAAGCTGTGACTCTAAGAGGCTGCTAAAAGAAAGATGAGCAGTGGAAGAGAGAAAGCCACGCCTTCGAGTTAGTGCCTGAGAAAGCGGGACTGTTCAGCAATCGAGGTCCATGAGTAGCTGTGATGGAAGGAGATATTCATCGTGTAGGTAAAGCATGCTCAATATTTTGGCCATTAAGAGAAGAAAGGAATGGAAACATGTTTTTCTGAGTTCCGGCACGCTTCACAGTGCAGCCGTGAGGAAAGTTCCGTAGGCTTTTGAGGGGAGGAAGGGGCTTCTGAGCTGTCTAACTACGAGAGCTCATCTTGTGATCATTCCTCCCTTATCCTTAGTGTCTTCAGGTGAATCAGCTTTCATAGGGGATGGGCTCCTGGCCAGGTGATTGACAGGCCCTGCTGAATTAAGTTTCAAGCAAGATAAAAATAGCATGTGTTGTTAGTTTTATGTCAACTTGACCCAGCAGAGTTATTGTAGAAGAGAGAACCTCAATTGAGAAAATGTCCCACGCAGATTGGCCTGTGGACAAGCCTCTGGGGCATTGTCTTTTCTTTCTTTCTTTTTTTATTAATTAAACATTTTTTATTTTTTACATATACATTTATATTATTACATATATATACAATAAACTACCTATAGCAAGAAGAACCACAACACGATCAGGAATTATATAAATGTTACATTCTTAGTGTTCTGGCTATTTGTATTTGACAGCCTTGAAGAAAACAGTTTTCCTATCTTGGTACATCTAAAATTCTGAGTGTAAATCAATCTCCATCACATCTTGTCATTATCAACTTAAAACATCTATCTAGACCTAAAAATATCTTAACCCCTAAACAACTAAGCTTCATTGTAAGACTAAGCAACCTGGTCTTCAACCCTATCAGAGACTTGAGAAGGAATAAACTTGATTACCTGAGTATACCAGGAGTACAGGTTAGTAGCTTTCCAAATGAGAAAAATGACAGAGACAGTTTTCTACCTAAATAGTCACCCAAAACTTTCTATAATGTTGGAGTATCATTTTCAGCCTTCTGGCCCAATATATCTGACAGACATATTTGTGAGGCAGGAACTATTGAGGACTTGCTTACCCTGTCTTGGTAGAGTTTGGCTGTCAACTCTGCCTGCATCCATGCTTGCCCCTTTTCAGGCAGAAATCTATCTGTGGTAGAAACGAAGACATTTTGCCCAGTCACTTGTTTGCCACATTTAAAGCCATTTCCATAAGGAGATTCTTTGATGCTCATCATCCTCTTTGAGGTAGGCTGGGTGTTGCCAGGAGCTAACCTATCTCATTGTCAGTGAATCTTTAAAGTAATAATAATAATAATAAAAACATTGTTAAATGCCATATTCTGCATGTCTCTGAGGTTTTTGAAGACCTTATCTAACTATGCTACCTTATCTTTCTTGGTTGATAATTGATGTAAGAGGGCCCAGATCCTCTTGTCCCTTATGAGATACAACACTGGGGAGATTGGGCCCTGCATCTCACCTGGGCAGCATAGTAGAGCTAGCCCCAGCTGCTGGGGTTGCTGGTGAGCCAGCCCCAAAGGCAGGAGAGCTGGGGAACTGACCAACTCAGCTGCTACTCAGGCCTAGATCCATGGCTTGGAGTTGGCCCACCCCAGCATCTACCTCATGTATGAACTACTAGAGTGTGCGTAGGGGCCAGTGCAACAGATCCAAACTAGAGGATCTCCATGACACAGGGCAACAACAGGATTAGCCCTGATGAGGATCCAGTATTGATCATGTAAGAGAAGTCAGAGGCCTTAAACCAGACCAATAACTCATTGCAATGAACATTTGCAGATTAAAAAAAAAAAAGTATGGACAAAAAGGTATACTATGGGACACAATGGCACACACTACAACTTCCACAACGAGATTTTTTTTAGTTGCAAGGGTGAAAGGTTATTGTGATTAATTTAGAAGTAGAATCTAATAAATGTTTGTTAGTGGCCCTATAATTATTACTGCAGTAATTTTTAAGCCACCAGCAATCAATGAAAACACAGACACCTGTTATGCTTTTAAAATAGCCTTGGTTCACCTGGGGCAGGGCAGATATTAATCCCCTAAACTACCTCCCATTTCTCCCTGCCAAAAATCCCATGTCATCTGCTTCTAATAATTTCTGTTGAGCTACCTCCCATCCATAATCCCAAATCCTTGCTAATGTTTGTCATCTGGGCCAAATCCTCTATCCAAATTGGCCATGTGCTTCTTCACCTAACCCATGGCGGCCTCCTCCCTTCTACTCCTCCCTATCTTCTGTCCTCCCAGTCTCCTCTTCCAGCCTCTTGACTACTTCCCTTCCCAAGAACCTCTCTAGCCTCAAAAGCCCAGGAACCTTAGCTATGCCTATCCCGTCTGCCTTGCCTGAGTGTGTTGGCTTTTAGTTGGTCCAATAGGAATAAGTTTTTAGGCAAGGTTACAAACATTTTGGGGTACATGAGTCTGCTCATTTGGGCAGCAGCCAGTCCAAACCCCACAGTGGGTGGGTATGAAGGGACGGGAAGATGAGTGAGTGGGCTTGGAGCACACGAGGCGGGATTCACAAAGAATCAATATAAATAAATAAATAAATAAACAAACAAACAAATAAATAAATAAATCGAGGGCCCAGCACTCACTGTGCGTGGTGCCACCCCTAGGCAGGTAGTACAGGGTGCTATAAGAAAGCAGGCTAAGCAAGCCATGAGGAGCAAGCCAATAAGCAGCACCCCTCCATGGCCTCTGCACCTGTTCCTGCCTTCAGCTTCCTGCCCAGAGTTCCTGACCTGACTTCCATCAGTGATGGACTTATAAGGCATAAGGTGAAATCCCTGCCCTCCAAAGTTGCTTCGGATCACGTGTTTTATCACAGCAATAGAAACCCTAAGACAGTGTGTAAGAGTCTGATCTTTAGAAAAGATAAGAATGTATTATCTCCACCTAGGGCCAGAGAGACTTCTTTCTTATGAGCAGGAGGCCTACAAAGAGATAGATGTTATGGTCTCCTTTCTACTGTTACCTGGGAAATAGGAGGAGTTCAAAATTATGAGGGAGGAGTCTAGCCTCAAAGGCTTCCAAGGCTACTAATCCTTGTCCCATCTTCCCTTTAAGAGCTGGAACCCTAGAGTCATTGAGGAGATGGGCTATGTAGAAGGTTTAGGATCTCCACTTTTGATGACTTTCAGGACATAGAGGAACATCAAAAGTACCCAGGGTTGCTAGATTATACCAGGACCATATAAGTGCGGATTAGCTGTAAGTGAGGAGAAATAATAAAATTAAGATATGAGGTTCATAGATTACTAGCACCTCTGCTAGGATTATAATAGATAAAACCAGAAGACACTAAAGCCTCAAACACCTCTGAATTTCTGGCTTCTATCTAGAACAGAACCGAAGACAATTACGGCTTCCGGCAAAAGCACATTTAGTGAGGTCCCTATGGATAAGTTATTTGACCAGTTTCACTTCCCTAACCCTAAGGACACCTGGGACATCTGGCTCATGGGACACATGTGCTCATGGTCTGGTGATGATACTTAATGGATTCCAGGCTGTCAGGTACAAGGCCTGGCCATAAGCTAAGCCGGCACCATAGAGGACGTGACCTTTGTCCAGTTCTCTTAGCTCTCTATGACTAGGCCACAGGTCACTCCTTGACTCTTGAGGACAAACCAGGCCAGGGCCAAAGGCGTGGAAAAACAACATTCTCTAGTCAGCCCATAGGACAGGAGAGCCATTAAGACCTATATTTTTAAAGATATGACCTTATTCCGTACTTCAAGCTGGTGAAGTGAGAAATGGATCATTTAAATGCACGTCTAGACTTTCTTCCCAGTGTTCTAAATCCCTCTCGGCTCCGTGTGTGACCAGAGAGGGCCAGGCTGAGCTTTTTAAAATCCTTCCCCATACTAGGAAATATTATGTAATGGAATGGGACTTTTTAGAACAAACTTTTAATTGCAGAACGGGTTGGGATTCAGAGAATCCCGTACCCACAACAACAGTAGGAAGAATTTCTATATCCCCACTTAGTTGAGTTTCCCATTGTTTCCTGCTTCCCAATTTGTATTTTTGTTAGTGTGGCACATGTACCACAGCTAATGAGCTAATGTCAGTGCTTAATTATTGACTAAATCCTTCATTCAGATTGTCCTAGTTCAGACCAAAAGCCTTTTGCCTCTTCCATTTTTAAACATAGGCTGAAATTAATTTTTAAGAAGGGGGTGCTAGTGGATATCAAGGGTTCCCAAATTACATTCCACAAGAATGGAGGGTCCTGGGGGGGGGGAACTGTAAAGGAAATGTTACATTAACTAAGTATTTATGCCCTACAAGAGATGAACTGTAATCTAATTTGGTTCACAAGCCAACTGAAATTTTGGCTCAGGTATATACATTGGTAACAATTAGCTGAGTCCCAGCCAATCACAGAAGCCAAGTTTCAGTCAATCACAGGTAACCGATTGTTGAAACCATGTTCTAAAGATGGCAAGAACTGATCTAGAATCAATCTCTTGATTTCCGATTTCTATCCCACAATTGTTTCCTAGCAACACTACAGATTCTAGATCCTGACTAATTCTGGAATCATGAAAGAAAGCCAATTAAGATCTCTAAAGGTCTTGGTTTCGTCTTTCAACAAAGGGAAGGGAGATGGCAGCCAGGCTCTCATCTCTGTCCTGTATCACTTGGGGTAGCCCCCATGTTTCCTGTTTCTGTTTAAGGTATCTATAGAAATTTGATTTGGGGAAAAAAATAATCTTGCTTATAAAAAAGAAGCTTCAAACAGCCTGGAAGTGAAGCCATGTGTCTTGGTTACTTCTTTTCTTCTTCTTCTTCTTCTTCTTCTTTGAGACAGGGTTTCTCTGTGTAGCTTTGGATGTACTGGAACTTGCTTTGTAGACCAGGCTGGTCCCCAACTCAGACATCCACCTGCCTCTGCTTCCCAAGTGCTGGAATTAAAGGCGTGCACCACCACGCGTGGCTTAGAACTAGATATTAAGTGATAAAGATGTGTTTATTTTTCTCAAAATGATGAAATTTGAAGATGGAGATCATCCTTATTATATGGATAAAGTCACAAGGTGGACAACTTCATTTCAAATGGGTACAGAATGTGTGTGTTTGTGTGTATGTGTGCACATGTGTTGGGGGAGCAGGCAGCAAGATGGGTCAGCACACGCATACACACATACACAAATACATATGTAAATGTAACAGTTTGAAGTTTTAAAATCCCTTCCTAGGCCATAGTCTGGGTAGAACCCAACATTCCACCTGAACACTGGCCTAGGCTCCCACTGCAGAGCCCACCTGCCTCTACCAAGTCCTTGCTTTGCTTCTCCCATTCCCCACTGAAGTCTCACGTCTAGCCACAGTCAAATATCAGTCACTGAAGGTCACATGGTACCTAGGGCAGAGCAGATGTTCCATAAATGGTTCATTGAGTGAGCCTTTGTCCTCTGTTTATTAGCTGAGACACCTTGGATGAAGGATGTATTCCCGTCATTATGTGTTTGATCTTTGTCTGAATCCACATGCTGTAAATCTAACTCCCAATGTGATAGTGTCGGTAAGTGAACTATTTTTTTTTAATGATTTGATTGTGATACCGGGGGCCCAGGAATGAGATCAAGTGCCCTTGGCGTACGTCCTTCACCTTCCCCTATGTGTGCACAACCAAAGGCTCCACTGTGGACTAGACAGTGACTCTCAGCAGGCCGAAGTCATCTGGCATCTTTACCCGGTACTTCTCAGCATCTAGAACCACTGTCTACAAACCAGCCAATCTATGGCACTTTGTTATGGCTGCCTGAGGTATCAGAAACACTCTTGACTGTCCCATTTTTAAATGGGAAGTGATAGTAACTCCTTCCTGGAAGAGCTGAAGTGAAGAGAAAGTGGGGATCTGCCTGTCAGACATTTCCCAGCTTGGGCCAAATGGGACACTCTAGTTCCCTGCATCACTGTGAGAGAAGAACTTGAAAAGCCCTGGTGACTAATGTGGATGTAGGGGTGGAATGTTGAGTAGAGTCCTCTTGGGAATGATTGCTCAGAACTTTCCTCTGGGCTCCCTGTGCAAGCCGAGAACGTTCCAGCCAACAGGAAAGGCAAGGCTGGCTTTCCCTGGCTGACTCTTAATTAAAATTCAATGCTGCTTTAGCCATTTCTGCTATACACACACACACACACACACACACACACACACACACACAACCACATACACACACATACATACAACCACATACACACACAGTCACAAACACACATACAACCTCATACAACCTCATACACACATGCACACAGCCATGTTCTGCAGCAGGGAACATGTGAGGTGCTCAGCAGGGACTACTCAGGTCTGTACTGTCCTAGTTAGAGCTGTTAAGCACTCCACTTGGATAAAGGGCCAGGATCAGCAAAGGCCATGGGGACAGTGTGGAGACTGTGTTCTACTCTGAACTATATCCTATAAACAGTGGCTTTCTGGCTACGCCCAGGGTGACTTCAACAAGCAATACAGCAATTGCTTCTTTAAACATAGATGTAGGTAGAGGCGATGTGTGTGTGTGTGTGTGTCTGTGTGTGTGTGTGTGTGTGTGTGTGTGTGTGTTGCTACCACCTGGCCAGCACCAACAATGAGGCACAGAATGATAAATAATATATTCATACAAGGTAAAAAGTACAGAATATAAACTTATCAAAGTAGTGTAGGAATGCATGGGCATATTAAATTGATCTGAGAAACATTAGGCCAGAGACAGTATAGGACATACCAGACTAATGAAAGATACAGATCCCATAAAAAGGACATTTAGCATTGTGGTGATCATGGCCCTACCAGTTTGTCATTCAGTCACATAGCACAATCCCCACTGCTTGACACAGCCCACTCAAATTGCTGTCTGCCTATCAAATCTATACGTCAATTGATTCATTCATCCAAATAAGTTTTCCAGTGTCTTACTTGGTTTCCACTCCTATGATAAAGACCACGACCAAAAGCAACTCGGGAAGGAAAGGGTTCGTTTGGTTTAGAAATCCCAAGTCACAGTCTGGTAGTTGAGGGACGCCATGGAAGGAACTAAAGGCAGCGACTAGAGCAGAGACTATGGAGGAGTGCTTCTCACTGGCTTGCTTTCCATTGCTTCCTCAGCCTGCTTTTTTATGTAACCCAGGCCATCACAATGGGCTGGGTCCTCCATATTAATCACTAATTAGAAACAATGCCCTGTAGACATGCCTCCAGGCCAGACTGATGGGTGCAATCCATCAATTAAGATTTCCTCTTCCCAGATACGTCTAGGTTATGTCAAGTTAACAGAAAACAGCCAGCACATGCACGTTGGCCGTGGCTGCCTCAGCCTTCAGCAGCTCTCCAACTGGGCTCATTAATATCCTGTTTCCTTTGCATGTGATCAGGTCTCTGCCTCTTCCTCCAGTAAGGCCTAGGTAAATCCTGTGGCCTTTTTAACCCTTTGATGGTCATTTTGGAACACATACACACACACACAACACAACCACATATACACACATACAAGCACATATAAGCACTCACACACACATGCAACCACATACATGCACACAACCCCCACACACATTGTCATGCACACAGTCACACACACATACAACCAAATACACATATACAACCATGTACACACTGTTTCACACACACACAGCCACATACACACATACAAACACATACACACTGTCTCATATACACAGACACACACACACACACACACACACACACACACACACACACGAAGGGTGATGTATAATCTGAGATTTAATTTTCATGTTTAAGGTAACCTGGGATTGCCAACAGCCAGCTGCCAAGAAAAATTGGGACTTCTTGGTAAATCGAGGGCAGCCAAACCAACATGGCTTGAGACTGTATTGTTACTCCATGAACCCTAACGTTGCAGAAGCATACGTGCCCCCCTACATCCTTGACATAGAACGCTTATGTCAGACAGGAATAGCAAAGCCACAGGGAATAAGGGAGTAGAGCAAAGGAGAAAGAGGATGTGGCTAGCAGACTCATGTTGTCATGGGAGAAGATGTTCACCTGTTCCAGAAGCATCTTTAATTGTAGACTTAGGAAGACAATTGTTAAGAGAAAGAAAGAAAGAAAAAGTAGGAAACTACTGGCCTCAAACGAGAAGTCAGAGAAAGGGTTTTGTTTTTCAAATGCATTTAAGGCTACTCAATTGTCATTTCTGAGTAACACACAGGCAGGGTTACTATGAATTATGTCACTCCTTTAACTCAAAGAACTGCCCTAACCACGTTCTTTTTTAGGGTAATCTGCTGGCTAGAACACCAGATGACAGTGACCCCCTCACAGCTGCCCATCAACGTAGATCTTGGGACTCATTTGGAATGAATACTACATGTAGTTCTGAAGAAAGTAGCTGTGGTGGGAAGAGACAAGAGCAGATCCAGCAGACTCCAGGCTCCAGAGAAGCTGGGGAGGCAGACGTCTCCAACCTGGTCCCAAGTTAACAGCCGAGCAAGGACCACTGCCAAGTATACATTTCAGGGAAGCCTAAGTATTCAAGACTAAGGTTGGCAATAAAACTAGCCAGCAAATCTCAGCATTGGCATGTGCTCACATGCATGCATGTACACACACGCACTTAGGCCTGGACATGCCTAGCCACCTGCTGCCATCGTCCTTATGAAACTGACACAGTCAGATGTCACACTACTGGAAGACTTTAATTGAAACCGAGTTAAATTAATTACATCATTTTGCTGCCCGAGCTTAATCCCCCTGAAGTTACGTCATAAAAGTAGGCATTACAAAGGATTAGGGACCAAAGGAAGGTAGAGATGAATAAGGTTTCCATATGCCTGTGACTCATGTCTAATACTCATGTACCAAATGTGGGCCCGCATGACTCACCCCTGATATCAGCAACGGTCCCATGTGGCCAACAGGAGTGCAGACAGACAGCCTTGCCTCCTGCTGCTGAGAACAGCCGGGAGCTTCTGCTTCATTCACAAGTACAGGAAGCTGAGGAAAGACAGTACTACACAAAGTCTTTCAAGTTCTGTCCTCATTACGGAAAGCTCTGAGATGACCTCAGATCAGTATCCCCGCAACCCCATCCCAAGTGGCGCTGCCCCTGAGATGCTGGCAGGTGCTGTATGAAAAACAAAGGGTCAAGGGTCAAGGGTTAAATGCTTCTGAGAAAAGGTTAAATGAACATGCTTCCTTAATAGCAGGGTCTTGGGAGGCTTCAACTACCTTCAACTCATCCCAAGCCACCATGAATACACAAGATTCTACAGTGTCATGGGTCCCAGAGTATGTAGCATTTTCCAATGTTGTTTCCTTCTGGAACCCTCCTTAGTTAAGAGCCCAGCAGGGTTAGTTCACTGAAGAGCACACTTTGGGGAGCTGTTTTTATTGTAGCCTTTTCCTTATTATTCCTGCCTTGGCATGAAATGCTAATCTCCACTTCTGTGCCAGAAGTGATGGGGCCACATCCATCCCTGCAACAGAGCACATTTCTCAGGAGTGTGTCCCTCCTCCCTGCCAGCAGATCAGTGTGTTCTGGCTCGCACTTGGCTGTGCCTCAGAAACTGCTATGTAGTGGGCTCTACCATACAGGTTTGCATTAATGTAGTATATGATGTTTGTAGAATGACAAAATCACCTAATGCCATGTTTCTCAGAACACAGGACATATGATCTGGAATGTTCTACTTAAGGATCTCCCTGCTGCAGGCCACAGAATCCACTACAGTTCATTTCAGAAGGAAGAAAAGGAGTACTATTTAGTTCATTATTATTTATTATTATTACTTTTTAATTATTTGATTGTTATTATTTATTGTAACTAGCTCATTTAGTATAAAGAAGAGTATTGGGAAGTTCAAAGAGTCTGCAGGAGAAACACAGGAGGATTGGAGGACATCAGGGACATCAGACCAGAGAGATGCTGAGCCACACTGTGGACATGCATAGGGAAGTTCAGAGGATGCCTTTTCCATCAATACAGGAGAGAATAGATACTGGAAACTCAGTGCCCTAGAAGTACCACCTCTCCCCATCACCATGCTTGTTTGAGTACCTGCAGGGAATTGCCTCACCTTCCTCACTTCAGCATCAAGGTCTAGAGTAGATGTGTGTACCAGACCATGCTAGGTTGCATACCTTACCCTGCCCTGTGGACTGAGCTGTGTTACCCCCAAATTGATATTTTGAAGCCCTGAGTACTATCATAACTATATTTATAGGTAGGACATTTAAGGAGGTTATTAAGATGAAATAGAGTCATAAACATGGGGCTAGTAGGCTAACAAGAGAAAAGACACCAGAAGAAAGGTCAGGTGAGGAGACAGTGAAAAGGTGACCTTCAAACCCAGGTCAAGGTTCACCAGAAACCAACCCTGCTGATACCACAAATCCAGACAACCAGCCTCTATGGCAAGGAGAAAATAAACTGTCACTTAAGCCACAAACTCTGAGTTGCGTTGTTATGGCCACGTTGACATACTAATACATTCTGGATGTCAGGGTGCCGGGGAAACAGTCTAGTGCGCTGTAGGCTTGCAGGGGACACTGGAAGAGCCCACCTACCAGCTCTGTCTAAACAACAGGCACCCCTCCGATGTGGGAAAGGCAGAAGGCATTTTTCTGCTGCACCTTTGCCATGGGAAGAGACATTGGTGCAGGCTTTTACAGGGCCGGATCTGTTCTGCCAACTGCCCTGTAACTAAGGACCATCATCACACAAATCATCAGTATGCAGGAAATGCAAATGGCTCAGTCCACTAAGATGCACTAGAATAGCCTATGATCCTCACAAAGACAGACAATCGTTTCCTCTCTCCAACATCAGCAGAGTCCAGAACAGAAGAGATGCACCAAGCAAGTGATATTGAATGAACAGACAAGGACCGAGTGGTTATCAAAAGGAAGGAAAGGATTGTGCACGGCCAAGGTAAGAATGGAAATACAATCCAGAACAAGAATTAACTAGGCATCAGAGCTCTGCGGGACACAGAAACCTATTTCCCCTCCACTTCTTAGCACTGGAGACTCAGCCTAACATGTAAAGAAAGTTCAAACAGATGCCCTGAAGCACGATGGCTTGGTTGGTCGGTTAGTTGGTTTGTTGGTTGATTAATGAGTCAATGATAGGTAGAGTAAAACAGAAAAGGCAGGCGGGTTTGGCCATGAGAAACCATCAGTCACTCAGAGATGGGGGCGGGGCACTTTACATGCGACCAAATACTCTTTGTGCATCCATCACCTTAGAAGAGTTCAAACATTATCAAAACCTCAATGGTCAAGTCACTTTTCAGGGCAAAATATCATCTCCACCAAGATGTCCGAATAAGTTATTACGTAAAGGTGATCAAGATCTACCCACCAAACTGTTGTCACTAGTTTAGAATATACATAGGTCTCGTTTGATCAAGTGTAGTTGTATTAGTAGATAGATAGATAGATAGATAGATACATACATACATACATACATACATACATACATACATACATACATACATACGTAGATAGATAGATACATAGACAGATAGGTAGGTAGGTAGATAGATAGATAGATAGATAGATAGATAGATAGATAGATAATGCAAATAGTAGAAACCAAGAGTTCAATAAAATACTGGCCTCAATCCATTTGAGTAACAACTCTGGTCTCAAGTGAATAGCTAAACCAGGAAATATTGACAAAGTGTGTATTTCAGGGAAGCCCCCCTCTTTGTCATGTGTGCAGCCATGAGGATGAGAGTGAAACCCATCCAGCAAGCGTCCTTCCCAGTTCTAGCACATATACACACAGAGGCACAGACAGCATACATACACACACATGCAACACACACACACATATATGTGCTCATCATAAGCATATATACACATGCATAAACACACACGCAAGGCCCACAGAGGCCTGACAGCACCGAGACACCTGCTTCAATCCTCCTGGGAAAGTGACACAGTCAGAGGACATACCATACAAGCACAGCTCTTGAGCCATCCACACTTTCCCCAGCCCACCTCTCCGACACCCTCCTCACCTGGGTAAGTCTTGCTGAGTACTGCCTCCCTCCCAGCCTACCCACCCATCAGCATCCTGCACACCTCCTATAGGCCAGGTAGCACAGCTGGGTTTCCTGTGATGGTTCATGTGCACAAACATAGCCAATAGAGCAATTAGCATACTGAGATCGACCAAAAACCAAAGCAAACCAGTCAGGAATATGCCCATTTGTCTCAGTGTTTCCTGGATGCCATGACACAGGAAGGCAGGCTGGTTGAGGAAATTTCTGCTGTGGGGAAGGAAGCCACGGACTCTCCCAACCTACACTAACTTAACATAGAGAAAGGACTGCCACTGAGACACACCAGGGACCAAGCCCTCAGGGCTCACCATGAGTGCAACTGCACATTTCATATGAAGCTTTTTACCCTAGAAGCCAAGAGGATAAAATTAAGATGCAATCTGAAGAAGATCTTCCCAGAGGACTGATCTCCCAGGCTACACTTGTCACTTTATACCGTGATGTCTCTTTCCTGCAACCAGGCTCCCAGCGGTAATCTCTCCCAGTCATCCACTGCCTCACTCTCAAATTCACTCTTCCCCAGGCCAGACTGGGCACCTGCTCACCTCTCACGAGAAGACCTCCTCTTTTCCATATGCATCACCCCAAGCCCACACATTTTGCAAAGGTGAGAGCAGGAAAGGGAGGAAGAGAGAAAGCAAAGCAGAGAAGGAAAGAGAGAAAAGAGAAGAAAGCAGGAGATGGTGAGAGAATGAAGACCTGTGGGCACCCTGCAGTCAGGCCGACTCCCAGTGGGACTCAGCTGATACCTTCCCACTTCCACCCTGAGGTTCAGGCTGCACCACCCTTCCCTAGGCTGCTGCTGATGATGATGATGATAATGATGATGACGACGACGACAATGATGATAGCTTTTTGAACTGGCCCCAACTTTCTTCCTGCCACATGTCCCCTGGCACCTTAGGCTCTGGTGATGCCAAGAACTCGATGTGTTCTTCCAAGTGCCCCACAGCAGTCTACTAAACATCCATTCTCCTGGATTTCAAGGCTGCAATGGGATCTGCTAGAAGACCTTCCTTTGTGTCTTGAGTGTAAGGGGTGAGGCTTTGGACTAGTCTTTTTCAAGAGTGCCGGACTCAGCTAGAAGTAATAACCATCCCACCCCCATACCGCCCCTTACATTTTTTTCCTTTTATTTGCTGGAACAGAGGCAGCCTGACAGGACTATAGCAACTGTCTCTCATGAGACTGAGGCTAGAAACCACACGCCAGACATGGCAGAGCAGAGGGAAGAAGCAGCCTCCCAACCACACTGAATGCTTGCCCTGAGATCTCTTTGTGAAAGAGAAATTAGCCTTTGATAAGGTTTAGCCACTTGTTTGTTCTCCTCTCTCAAGCAACTGCCACGGTTTCTATGGGGAATGTCCCCCATAGGCTCATGTATTTGAACACTTGGTCCCCAGTTGGTGGTGCTCTTTGGGGGAGGATATGGAACCATTAGGATGTAAGCCCTTGCTGAAGGATGTACTTCACGGGGGGGGGGGGGGCAAGCTTTAAAGGTGTGCAGCCTCACCCCACTTCCTGTTCTCTCTCCACTGTTTTCTGTATGTGGATGAAAATGTGATCAGTCAGCTTTCTGCTCCGGGAGCCTTGCTTTCCTGACTATTGCCATTCCTTCCCTACCGTGGCAGACTCTATCCCTCTCAACCCATAAGCCAAAATAAAGCCTTTTCTCCTCTAAGCCAATTTTTGCCAAGGCGTTTTAACACAATAAAAGGAAAGTAACTAATACAGAAATTAAACTTCAACCCAATACAACAGCCATGTGGCTTCCTTTCTCTAATTCTTCACACAGCTTTTCTCTTCAAGAACTTCTCCCCCCTCCAGCCCTCCCTCCTGTACCCTCCACCTCAGCTCATGGGAAGCCTTCCCTGAGACATCCTTCTCTCTGGTGAACTTTTTGAAATGAGCCTTCAGACAGAGATGGTCTTACCTCAGAGCTACACCTATGTCAATAACTGCACTAACACATTTCATACTGTCTTTCCAATGGTTCTCAAAGAGGATCCTGGGGGCAGCAGCAGCACCTGGGAAGCCCAGCACCTACTAAATTAGAAGGCCCAGGGGAGAGGCTCCTCAACTTTTGAGAGCTTTGGGCTATCCAAGAGGAGTTGGTGTAGTCCTATGTGAAAAAGCCCAACTTCCCTGTTGGGGAGCCTTCTGCAGAAGGCGATTCTGTGGCAACCTTAGAATAGCCCAACACATAACTGCCTAATAAATATTTGAATAATTAAATAACAATAGACAGATGAAAAATAGAGAAACAACGGGCCAAGACTAGTTGATTGAAAATATGAGTTCTCTGGCTCCTCGTTGACTCTGCTCTCTGGGATGATCTCTGGTGCCAAAGCCCTAGGATCAGCAAGGGCTTTGGTTGGCTGGACTCCCACAAAAGACAAGGAGTAAAATAAAAGCTGCAAGAGAGAGCTGGAGGGGTGGCTCAGTGGTTAAAGTTCTCGCCACACTACCAGCAATAGTGAAGACCAGAGTTCAGAAACTCGGATGTACGCTGAGTGGGCATGGTAGCCTGCCTATAATTCAAAGTGCTTCAAATGCAATGGGACCCTATAGGCAGCTTCCTAGCTAGACTAGCTGTATCCTAGAGCTCTGAGCTCATTGAAGAGAGCCTGCCTCCTTGAATAAAGTACATAGAAAAAGATTCCTGACATCAAACTTGGGCCTCTCCATATGTATGTAAACATACATGTACACACATTCAAACAAGAATATGCATGCATAACAGCATAACATACACACACACACAAACACACACACACATACACACACACGTGCATGCACACACACAAAGGAAAAGAACTGAAGGATTTTTTTTTTTTTTGGTTTTGGTTTTGGTTTTGGTTTTTTAGAGAGATCTCCCAGGCTGGTCTCAGGCTTCCTAGGTAATTCCTCAGGATTACCTTGAAGTTCTGACCCTCTCACCCCTGCCTCCCAAGTGCCAGGATGACAAGTATGTGTCTTCAAACTTGGTGTATCCAATGCTGGGTTTGAACCCAGGGCTTCAGGCATGCTAAGCAAACTATCAAATAAGTCACATCCCCAGGCATGATGCCACTTTTTTAAGGTTTGAAACACCCAACATTTAAAAAGTTGAGTCAAGTGTTCCATGAAAACTTGTTTACCTGCATTAGAATTGCTTTTGCTCCCAAACTGCTTTCCTCCTAAGATAAGCAGCCCTGAAAATCAACTGTGCACAAAGGGAGGCCAGGAGTAGGGGGGAGTTCCCCATAACAGTAGGGGTTGGGAGGTCCCTAAGAGCCCAGACAAAGGATGAGACCACCTGCAGCCTGAAGAAACAATACAAACCTGTCACTGGCCAAGACATAATATTTCATATTATGCTATCCTGGCTTTATATTTTTTTGAAACCGTCTCTCACTGTATATACACCAGGCCAGCTTGGAACTTGCTATGTAATCTCCAACCCACGATCCTGCTCCCTCAGCCTCCCTGGGGATTCCAGGCATTCTGAGCTCTGAAGTCTTTAAATATGAATCTTTGTGATGGATCCCAAAATGTGAATTAATTCTTCCCAAAGATCCCTTAGATCAGCACTTTTCCACACATTAATGTGAACACCATCACTTGGGAATTGTGTAAAATGATTCTGTCTTTGAAAGCTTGGCCTGAGGCCTAAGTATCTCCCCACCAGTGTCTCTCACACTGCACTATGAGAAACTGAGGCCTGATCCACTAGGCGCCAACTGCTTCCTAACCTCAGCCAGTCCTCATGAGTGTCCATATTTCACAGCACCATAAAATGAGTCCTAGTGGGTGCCCATTCTCCTTTCATCGCTAGGACCTCCACCTGGTACAGACCTGTGCAGGCCCTGTGCATGCTGCCTCGATCTCTGTGAGTTCATGTGTGCTCCAGTCCCGGTGAATCTAGAAGGCATGATTTCCTCGGTGTCCTTCATCCCCTCTGCCTCTTACGCTCTTTCCTGGTGGATCTTGATCCAGCCAACTTGAGAATCACAATTAGCTGTCCCATCTTGGTACAAAGAATGAGTCTCTAGTGTGCCTAACTTGGAAGCCTGATGTGAGAGGACCTGTGAGCTGACCTCAAAGCTATCACTTTATTAAGGAATCTCCCAAGAAGGGAGAAGCTCGGGCTCCCCTACACTGATGGAGGTAATCCTGGCTCCCAGAGGCTAATTCAACCCCATGGCTTGGTCCAAGAAGCAGTGTCATGGGGTCTCTCTGGAGAGGGAGTGGAGGAGCAGTATGAGGAGGAGAGCAGGGCAATCAAGAACACAGGGAGGAAGCTGACTGTGGCCCACAGGGAGGAGGGCTCGTGAGATCCTCCCTTGCTGGGTTCGAAACTCAACTATGCCATTTCCAGGATCTGTTTCAAAGTGGCAATGCCAGGATCCTTGTTCAAAACAGAGAAGGCAGGCTGGGTGTAGCTCGGTAGAAAGCGTTGCCCAGTACACACACACACACACACACACACACACACACACACACACACATATATATATATATATGCAAGGCCCCAGGTTTGATTCCTCACACCACAGAAGAAAACGTTTCTTTTTTTTTTTTTTTTTTTCTGTGCAGTAGTGTCTTCAAGTTCTTGGGGTGTTTTTACACTGACTGATTAGAGCGTCCTGCCAGGTGAGTATGCATGCTAGCTTGCCTTCACCCAGGGCTTCCCAAGGGCACAGGTGACAGTGGACTCTAGAGGGGAGCAAGAAGCCCTTGCTTGGAAGGTGGGGAGACGACAATGCCAGAAGGCTAGGCCACGTGAGCCGAGACTCCACGTTGCCAGTGTATGTACCATCGGCCCATGGGCTGCAGTCACAGGAAGCAATCTCTATTGCTCCAGAAAGTGAGTGTCTGCTGCCAAATCCATTACTCCAGCATTGCTGCGGGGCATCTCTGCCATACCACCCAAGAACAAAGCCAAGGCCAAGGAAACAGCCAAGAAGAACACGCTCCTCCCAGTAGCAATTTCACACCATGCCCAGCTGTGCCTGAACCCCAGAACCCGGACCTTTTAGCTCAAGACAGTGGAAGTTTAGGATTCTGTCTTGTGGTGCCATGGCAGCTGGACTGAACATGTGAGTGACAGACATGCGGTCTCGTTCTCACTGAAGGATCTTGTCTAGAGTTTACAGTTGATCCTGTTGGAATGGAGACACATTTCCATGGAAATTTGGAAGAAAAAAAAAACAAGCTAATTATAAGAAAAGGAAATGGACACGGGAAAAGAAAACAAACTTTTGCGTGACAACTATATGTGAAGGCGTGTGTTAAACATTTAAACTAACTCCCTCCCTCCCTCCCTCCTTTCTTTCTTTCCTTCCTTCCTGGCTGGTGTAGAATTGGGTTCCCTGAGAGAATTCTCTTGTGGAGCTGCCTATATGCAGTGGCTTCTGGATGTGGAATGTTAGATTTGCTTAAGGCTGCCCTGTGTTGAAAGCAAGGGAGTTCCTGGATACACTACCTGCTGGGTATAACTTCCCATGTCACCTGGTCTTGGTGACTCCCTTGCCCCTTTCACCTGAGGAAACAGTTCAGTGGGCTAAATGTTTTCGCGATGTCATTCAGTCAGGAATGGTTGCTGCGCTTTCCCTGACTTGCGCCTAATGCAAGGTATGGCCAGCAACCTGAACAACCATCACGCAGAAGCTTGTTAGACGTACGGCGATGAGGCCCTCAGTGAGTCACGTGAACTGGAACTTTTGAGACGTCACCATCGCAATCTCGAAATCCCCAGCACCCAACTGGGGAGACAGGTAGCCCCACATGGTGCTTCGTGCTCCTGAGGCCTCCCTCCCCTGTACCAGCTGGTCTGCATTATTCAAGCACCCCACCACCGCCCCACCTCACCCCATCACACGATAAAGGAGGGTGGTACCCGCAGCCTGCTCTCCCTCTCCTGGGGGGACAGAGGGAGGGAGAGGGGCAATGGGTGAGAGAGAGTGGAGGTTTAGCAATGAAGGCAGCCCACAGAGGTTGGCTTCAGGGAGCCCAGCCCAGCCCACCACAGCTTGTATCCTCACCACCTGGACCCAGCTGGAGGGGCAGCTGCTTCCCCCCACCGGGGGATTATATCCAAATAGCTTCCCACAACCTTTCCTCAGATTCCTCACACAGCTACCCTGGGAACAAAGGGCTCAAAGAAAGGCGCGTGGAACTTTTTTTTTTTTTTTTTGAAAGAGGGATCAAAGCTAGGCCACATCTGTCCCAAGAAACATGGGAACAGCCTTCATCCAGGAAAGGCTGGGTTTGAAGCTCCATGCTTGGACTGCTTCTCACAGCTGTGGGGATGGTCTCTGTTGTTGGCTACTGAAGTCGCTGGGCCCAAAGTCCTGTTGCTCCCTGTTCCTGTGCCTCTTCACCTGCGTACACATAATATATTTTGATCATATTCACTTCATTCCAGCTTCCCTATTTTGTTGAAGGGTTTTGTTTTGTTTTGTTTTTTGTTTTGTATTTGGAGTTTTGGGTTTTTTGGTGTTTTGTTTTGTTTTGTTTTTCCCCTCACCCTGTTTTTTGAGACATGTTTGCATAGTACCTGCAGATTCAGGTAGACTGACTAGCCAGCCATTGAACTCTAGGGATTCGCCGATCTCTGCTTCCTAAGCTCCAAGATTATATAAACTTAGGTCATCGTATCCAGCTTTTAATTCATTCATTTACTCATTAGCTTATTATTCATGTAAGCATTAATGCATTTGTTTGTGGCTATGTATGTATGCACACACAAAAACATGCCACTGCCCATGTGTGAAAGTCAAGGGCCAACGTGTAAGGGTCTGGTGTCTCCTTCACAGCATGGATTCTGGGTCAGGAACTCAGCCGTCAGACTCGAAGGCCAGCACTTTTACCAGCTGAGCCGTCTCACAAGCCTACATCCAGATTTTTTACATGGCTTCTGAGGATCAAACTCAGGTCCTCATGCCCACTGCGCTGACCTGACTGGCCAGCTTTCCAGCCCTTAAAGAGGGTGTTCTTACTGGTTTAAAGACTATGCTATGCAAATTGAGGTGGCAAGACAGATGGTACATCTAACTGCACTGCTCCAGGGAGGCCCTCCTAACTCCCTAGGTTATTTTCTCCTCACCCAGCAAAGGAAATGCTCATAGTGTCTCAGGAAGGGTGAGAGCACAACAGCTGTGTGGCTTCTGCTGTGTGTGGTAATCCACCTACACAACTTTAAAAACTCCGAAGACCTGGGTCATGCCTCACCCAGTCTGGTGTGCTCTTCAGACGTGATGGGGCATCAGCGATGGTTGTGGCTTCTTAGAGCCTCTATGTGCAATTCAGAACTACTTTCCTAAAGGCAAAGAAAGGGAGGGATCACCATCACTTTTGAGGTGCCCACTAGATTCTATAACAGTGTTCCTCCAAGGCTGGCCCACCAACTGGAATGTCCTTTGAGCTGTTGTTATCCTTTGCCAAGAGAAGTAGAGAAATAGGGAATGATGTGTCTGTGATACCTGCATCCTGCTAGGCTCGGGATCCCTTAGTCAGAGCCTCCCCTTGCTAAAAGGATTCAGACTAGCTCTGCTGCAGCCAGAAGCCATTGGGAGGGGCAGGGACACCAGCTGCAAACAAAATGGAAAGCATACAAATCATGATGTCAGGCCTGGAAGTGAGGTCATCATCTGTCTCTATCCCAGTTACTTCCTTCTATCTATGCCGCCATCTTGGAAGCCTGGATTTTTATGCTCACCTTCGAGTGAGGAAATAAAATTGGAAAGATGAGGCCAAAGACCACATGTCTCTGGGCCATAGTAAGGCAGGGCTTCATAGACATGTGGAAATAAAGTCAAGAAGGAAGCCATGTTTAAGGGTTGATATTCTATGGCTACCACGTTGAAATTCTTCATCATGTTCTTTTTTTTATATATATTGTATTTTCTCATTGCACATGACACTGTGCTGCATAGGGACATTTTCATGAAAGATATAAAACATAAATGGCTATCTTTTCACTGGAGGGGCTAAGATGCTCATTCTACAAATCTGGGTGCCTCGCAGTCCAAATATGGCACCAAAGGTCTGTATGACTCTGAAAGAGCCACGGGCCTTCAATTCATATTCAAAAGCCACAGGATCTGGGTTCTGATGGTAGTGAAGGATGTCTGCAGCTGTGGCAAGAGGTATATGACTCTACAAACAGAGTAGATGAACTTGCCAACAAGACATAAAGGCAAGGAGGCAAAAGGCAAAAGCTCTCCCTTTGGCTCTGCTTATATCTGGGTTATCACCAAAAGGTGCTCCATGCATTTTGGGTCTGTCTTCCCACGGCTGATGTTCTCTCTTAATTGAGTCCAAATTTAGTCAAGTTGATAGCCAGGATTAATCATCAAAGTCACCAAGCATCAAGCCACTCAAGTGTCACTGAGCCACACCCACCATGCCTGCAGAGTGGTATGCCAACCACTGAAATGAGTTTGGTACTTAAAAGAGCAATTATTCATGACAGGCACGTGTGGAGACAGGAGGACCCCAAAGGAATAAGGTTTGGGGAGATATGTGGACTGGAGCTGGAGAAAGGCATTTGGATCTTACCATATGACCCACACATAGGAGATTCTCTCTGCGGCCAACAAAAATCAAACCTTCAGGACCAGGTGATGCTCAGCATGTTTATCCAGCAACTAAGAACAGGTAGTTTACTCTGTTTCCGTTAGTTTCAAACCCAGGCAAATGTGTTGTCCCACGACCAGGAACCCATTTCACCTCGTCAGCCCCACAAAAGAAGTCACCCTGGATCTAGTGAGAACAACCAGGAACACCTCCTTGATGGGACTACATCCTAGAGGCTGAGCTAAAACTATGGCTAAAATTCTCGAGCAAACATAGAGCCTGCCCAACTGTTCGGATTTCACATATGTCTCCAGTAAGTGCTGTCCCTCCAGGGACTTCAACTTCCGGCCTGGAAAGTCCAGCTGTGTCTAAATATGGACCACCACTTTGTGGGGACAGAGTATGCTATATCTGACCCCCTCCATCACCCACAAAAGACAAATGCTCTGAGTTGGTTAAACTGGACCCATCTTCCAGATCTCCCATCACCAGGATCCTAGTCCACAGAAAAAAATTCCACTTTCAGTTTCTTAGAAACTTTCTACAGAAAGAAATTCCACTTTCAGTTTCTTAGAGAAAAAAAAAGCTAGAAAAAGCTCGTAATGGGTGTTTGCCTATAGGGACAGAATAAAGAAGAGTTTCACTGGGGCAGAATTTACTTTTGAAATAAAAATATATTTAATTTTAAATTTAATAAATAAACATACATATTTATAAGGACACTTATAAATTAGGAATAACTGTTATGGTCGTGTGAAAAACCATTACAGCCTGGTGTTAGCTTACCACTGATTTAGGATTTACCACAAAGAGCAAAACTTCTCCAACAAGAAAAACAGAAGCAGTGAAAACAGAAAAATGCATGTAACATAAAGCCAGTAACACTTCACTCCAGTGTTCTCAGAGAAGCACTCACTTCCCACTTGTGGTGATGCTCTGAGGGACCAGAGGCCCTGGACAGGATGGGGGACTGACAGGTCTGAGTCACAGGGCCGTGGCCTCTCAGTCACTTTAGCCGTCTTAGCCTCAGTTTTCCTCATGTTCTAAAAATAATCCCACGAACTCATCTCCGTAGTTGGAAGAGTGTCCTGCCCAGCCAACACCATGGAATGAGCTCTGAAAACACCATTGGCACTATACGAGATTATTTAATAAAATTCACTTCTTAAAAAACATGTGGGCATATGTGGCATCCTGCCAGACCTCAAGAAAGTGACCATATAAACAAGCAGACAACGGGGGCTCCCTCCACTCAGAGTGCTGGTCTTTTTTCCTAGATGTATTTTCACCTAAAGTGCTGAGGCATGAAATCCTCACGCTTTCACCCTGCAACATTTAACCATACAGGATTCTGCTCTTCTTGTTTATTGATTTTCTTTTAACTTCATTCCCCAATTCTTTTTCCTCTGAATGAGCAAAGTTCCATTTTATTCAGATTGCTCCAATGCATGAATCTTTTGTTTTAGTGCGTTGGTAATGTATACAAATGCTACTTGTTTTGCTTCCCAGTGTTTTCACTCTGTCCTGAAGACCTGGATGCATTGCTTTTGATGATCTGCCCTGGTCCCTCCCAAGCATCCACCATGATGACCATGATGTCCAGGTACACCCTGGTTCCTCCTTGTGCTGGCTAGTTTTACTTATCAACTTAATACAACCTTGTGTCACCCAGAAAACCAGTCTTAATGAGGAAGTACCTAGCTCAGGTTGGCCTATGTCAGTGGCTCTCAACCTTCTTAATGGCACAACACTTTAATACAGTGACCCCAAATCATAAAGTTATTTCATTGCTACTTCATAGCTGTACTTTTCTACTGTTATGAATAATAATGTAAATATCTGACATGTAGGATGTCTGATATGCGATCCCCCCCCCCAAGGGAGTGGAAATCCACAGGTTAAAAACCTCTAGCCTATGAACATGTCTATGGGAGGTTGTCTTAACTGTTAATTGATGCAAAAAGACTCAGCCCATCATGGGTGTCACCATTCCCCAGCATAGGCTGGGCACTTGATTAGGTAAGTAGAGAAAGATAGCTTAGAGCAAGCAAGAAAGAAAGAATCCATTTGTCCTCTCTCTGCTTTTGACTGTGGCTGTGATGCTTCAAGCTCTGGCCTTGTCTTCCCAATAGTAAAGGATTGTAACCTGGAATTATAAATAAATTAAACCCATTCCTCTCCTAAGTTGCTTTTTGACAATGTATCTTACCAAAACAACAGAAATGAAACTAGAAAACCCCTACATGTTTATATAGACAATGTCTAGCTTAGAATCTTCCAAGTTTATGAGAAAAACTGACATAGCTATTCTGATATACACACACACACACACACACACACACACACACACACACACAAATATAAAGTAGGCTTTGAGCTAGGTGCTTTTCCCCAATAGTATACTAATGAGAGGTTCTGAGGACACTTAGGGTGAGCTAGGCTAAGCCACAGTGGTTATGTAGGTCAGGTGGATTAAAGGCATTTCTAACACACTATATTTTGAACTTAGAATGAGTTCATTGGGCATAACTAACCTAATCATAGGTCAGGAAATATCTGTGCTCAGAGCACAATGGTGCTGGATCTCCCATCCTGATTTTATTTGGTATTGTATGCCTTTCTAGTGGATATAAAGATTCATTTCAGTACATAGGAATACATATATCATTTTCTTTTTTTTCTTTAAATTTGTGTGTGTGTGTGTGTGTGTGTGTGTGTGTGTGTGTGTGTTTGAGACAAGGTTTTTCTGTGTAGCCTTGGCTGTCCTGAACTCTCTTTGTAGACCAGGCTGGCCTTGAACTCACAGAGATCCACCTGCCTCTGCCTCCCAGAGGGCTGGGATTACAGGCTTGGGCTGATGTATCATTTTCTAATGTTAATCTGATTCCTGTTAGCATCTCTTCGTGTGTTGATTATTTGAGGTGAGGGGAGTCTTCTAAATATTGTCTGATCAGTTCTTTTCCCATTGTATGAGAATTACCATTTTTTTCCTGATTATTTGAGGTGAGGGGAGTCTTCTAAATATTGTCTAATCAGTTCTTTTCCCATTGTATAAGAATTACCATTTTTTTTCCTGTTGTCTTGAGGGTTTTCTTGAATAGCCTAGCTGTTATGACTTCTCCCACTTTGCCCTCTAGCCTGGCTCTCCCACTCTGTCATCTAGTCTCAGCCTAGTCATAGTAACTAGAGCAGAAGTTTTGTCCCTGTTTTGTGGTTGGTCCTGCTCTTAGGATCCTTCTCAGCAGCCCTGCCACCCTCTCTATTCCAGTGGCCACATCAAACTAAGTATTCCTCCCCAGTAAGAAAAACTGACTGCGTAGCTCCAACCCTCCTCTTGTCCTATTTGCAAATCAAAGCCCCTCTCAGGCCCAGTCTCAGGCTCTCACACTACTTTGCTACTTAACACAGCCCTGCCTTGCACAGGTCACTCAGTCTTTGAAGATATTCTTGTTCCTCTTCCCTCGCTGGTAATTGGGGGAGCTGTCTCCTGCTGCTTTTACATTTTGAGAATTTGGAACGTTTTGGTTTGGTTTGGTTTGGTTGGTTGGTTTTTTTTGTTTGTTTGTTTGCTTTTTTGTTTTTTGGGTTGGTTGTTGTTGTTGTTGCTGTTGTTTTCACTCAACACATCACTAATATTTGCAAGGTTTAAAAAGTATGGCTTCTATGCTACAATACAAATTCTTGGTGGAACACAGTGGTACAGTGATCACAGAATGGTATGTCGCTAAGAGAAAAACACTATCCCTATTTTATAGGTCAGGGAGCTGAACATTTAACAATGCACAAGTGTTTGATGTGTTAAAAGTAGAACATTATACCCACTGATAAATGTATATCTTATGTATACAATGTTTTGCCTGCATATACAACTGCAAGCCAGAAGAGGACACCAAATCTCTTTGTAGATGGTTGTGAGCCACCATGTGGTTGCTGGGAATTGAACTCAGGACCTTTGGAAGAGCAGGCAGTTCTCTTAACCTCTGAGCCATCTCTCCAGCCCATCTTATGTATATCTTATCCCTCAGCAAGGAAAAGTCTCTTTGCAGCAGGTCGAGACCATGACAGAAAATCACAACCAATCAAAAGCAAAGTTGTGGAGCCCAGTCCCATGGGAACCGTCCACAAAACACTCCTGTACCTGAGGCTCAGGGAACACTTCAGAAGAGGGGGTGGAAGGGTTTTTAAGAGCCAGAGGACCAGGGAATCTGCTGTGAGATTGGGTCTCCTGGGAATGTCATAAGCTACTGGCATAAAGTCTCGCCAGCATGACTGCCTGAACATACGCTGAAGAAGCACACCAACAATACACAGGCTAGAGGCGAAGTCCATGGGCCTCAACCCTACACCAAGGAAAGCTGAGAGAAGGAGAAGGTGTCAACCACAGCAATTGGTTGTACAACACCAAACGGTCAACCCAGAAAACACAGACATACAGACCACATTATACAGACTGAGCAGCGTGTATTTCTGTATTTAGGAATACATAAGAATGTCTATCACCTCTCCTCTCTCCCCTCTCCCCTCTCCCTTCTCTTGTCCCCGCCACAGACAGGTCTTAGACTCTTGATTCTTTTGCCTCCACCTCCCAAGTATTGGGATTATGGGAATGCATGCCGTCTCTTTTTCATTCCTCCTTCATGACTCCTTAGTCAGGAGTCTGTTTTTGTTCCTCCATTTTCTCCCTTTATAATCCCCTATTGCCTATTTTAGAGTCAAATGCAGTTCAAACTAGAGACTGCTTTCCTCGTATCAGTAGTTAGGACAAAATCTGTCCTGCTTGTTCTGTTTCTGTTTTTTACTTCTTTTATTTTTGAGATTATAAATATCATCATTTCTTCTTCCCTCCCATATACCCTTGCTCTCTTTCAAATTCATAGTTTCCCTTTTCATTAATTGTTATCACACATACACACACACACACACACACACACACACACACACACACACACGTACATTTTACAGGATTTCCCATTCTTGAGCAAAACCTACACATGGGATGTGTGTTCAGCCCCAAGGGATAGGCTAGGGCAGAAGAAGAAAGCCAGCTAACCTGTGGCAAGGTCTTTCAACGTAACATTGGTAAATCCTTTGGGCCACGTGGATTTGGCCATGGTTAGATAACTCATACAGAACACCCCAATCAGCAAGTGGCCAAGCCTAGAGTTAGACACACATTCATTTCACCACAAAGCTCAAATTCATCCCGTGCCTCCAGTGTTTGTGATTTTGCAGTGTGTCCATTGGAAATGAGCCCTAAGGGAGGCCAGTGAGTGGAAAAGCTCCCTCAGCTGATGAGGCTTCCCCACCCCCCTACCCCCCACATGACGTTTCTCATCAAGCCCTGGGAGCAGTAAGAACTCTCTAGAAAAACCACTAGAAACTTTCCACAGCTTGGGCAATTAATTGTTAATTTGAGGCATGAGAATATGCAAAGACTGCTGGCTTCTTAATGGGAATGGAATTTGGCAGGAAGCCTAAACATTTCCTCCTCCGGCATGGAACCTCTCAGACGTTTCTAGAAGCCCTCTATATCATCACCACTACCCCAAGATACATAGAACTTCCTGAGTAAGTTCTAGAGGCAAGAAGCTGGCCAGGAGGCTCTGTGCTGCAAGCCACGCCTTCAGCAGAAAGAGATATTATTAACACTCTGTTCTGTGGCAGAACACGGCTTGTAATATGACTGTTCCCCTCAGAGGCTAATTGAGATAATTATAGTTTGCCTCCCAGGACTCTCCCTGAGGATCTGGCTGGCTTTGGTTGTCGTCATTACTGCTATTCTTCTAAATTACTGGGCAGGGCAGGATTGCACGGCTGAGTCTGCTTCGGGGAAGGCAACAAAAGGCCGGTAGATTCTCCATCCACAGAAATGATTACTGTACAGAGCGCGCTGCACCTACATTTGGCGGAATTAATCGGAAACACGAGCAAGTGTCTTAATTGCTTTCTCCTGCGGGTCAGCTTTTCCAAAACCCAGATGTACTACGTTATTCCTAAGATGCCAAATTCTGCTTCAAAACAGATGGGGTTCTAGAACACCAGCTATCCTGAGTCAGCAGCTTCAAGGGGTCAAGGATATCATCAGGGGGTGTAAGTCCTGATTCAGAGATGTGTGACACAGGCTAACTTTTCCCCCCCCAAGGTCCTTGGGGCTTGTTTGTATAATATAGGAGAACAGAACTCTTTTGTCACAGGTAATCATGGGGACCAGCTGAATTCACGCATGTACCTATGCAGAACCCAGTCTGGCCCTGTGGTCTGCTCTGCGGCGTTCGTTCCTACCAGTGCATTCAGAGTCAGGCTGCAAGCCCTTCTCAGCTAGGCCCTGGCCAATGACAAACAGTCCCAATAGTCTTCTCTTACTTACTGCTTAATTTCCCACAATTTTAGCTCTTCTCAGTCAACTGTGGTCTAAATACATTTGATGGAAAATTCCAGAAATAAATAATTCACAGGTTTTAAATTGCATGCCATTCTGGGTGCCAGGATGAGACCTCACACCAGCTGTGGCTCATCTGGAATGTGAATGGTCCCTCTGTCCAGCATATCCATGCGGTATCTGCTGCTCGCTCATTAGTCATTTATCACACTGGCTGCTGAAGTACCACAGAGTGTGTTTACAGGGTTCGGTGTGCTCTGCAGTTTGAAGCACCCACTCTATATATTGATATATTCTCTTAGGATGGGGCGGAGGACACTAATGTATGAGTTGAATATCCCTAATCCAAAAATAGGTAATGCAAAATATCCCAAGCTCCAAAATGTTTTGATTGCCAACATAACATCACTAGTGAAAAGTGCTATAACTGACCTTACATGACAGGTCACCGCCAAGTACAGTCACACTTAGAAATAAATTATTATATTAAGCTATATGTACAAGGTATTTATGACCTATAAATAAACCTGTTGTTTAGATTTGTGTCACAAATGCAAAGCATCTCATAGTTAATATGGAAATATTCAAGTCTGAAAAATAAATTAACTACCAAGAAGAGACTTGATACCCTATGAGCATATACAGGGGGAGGAGGTCCCCCTCAGTCACAGTCATAGGAGAGGGGAGTAAGGGAAAAGCAGGAGGGAGGGAGGAATGGGAGGATACAAGGGATGGGATAACAATTGAGATATAATGTGAATAAATTCATAAAATATATATAAAAAATAAATAAATTGAAATCTGAAACACATCTGGCCCTAAACATCCGGGAGAAGGGATGCGGAGCCTATATTAGAAGGGATGGCAGCAGTTAGTACACGGAGAGAGAGATTACAGCCAGTAGGGAGGTGCGAAACAGTGGGGAACAGAGGCGGTAACGCACTAGGAGAATCTAACATGGGATCTGTCACATATCAGCTGGGGGGACTTTGGTCACATGCCTCCCCTTGCATTGACACCATTTTCCCATCTGACAGCTGTAACACCAGGATATACCATTTCTTAATTCTCATTCTTCTATCTGGGCCAGGCAGAGCTGGACTTGAAAAGTTAGACTTTCCAGCCTTTACATGTGTGTCCCTTACGTGTGCATTGGAAAGAAACTGCCTGGAACAAAGACTAATTGGAGAGGTCTAGAAAAGAGAAGCCGAGGGGCTCCTCTTCTGATGCCCAGGAATGTTTCTGAGGTTAGAATTGGGGAGGGGAAGGGACTGGGTTCCTTGGGCTAACATAAAGACAGAAAAGGCTTTTTCCAGGAGACATTTCAGCGAGACTGCAAGGTCTTCTGAGACAACCTTGCGGCCCAGCTTCTACCACTGCCATAACCTACAAGTGGCTGCAAAATCCTGTCTTTTGTTGTCTTTGAGAAGGACTGGTTGAAAGTCACTCATGAGTGCATCACCTCAGCACCAGAAAACTGGTTGTCACCTCTAGTGCTTTACAACAATGATGAATGAGTTCCACTCATCACTAGACTTTGCCCAGCCCTCCCTGAATGGAGTTTTAGATTAGCAGCCTAGAGGAAAGAAACAAAGTGAAGAAAGCCAAAGAAAGCCGAGACTGACACAGGGAGACAGCTCCCAAGCCACCTGAGATATAAGGAGCTTGAGCTCAAGGGCAAGTTCAAGACTGTCTAGACTCCATACGAACCTACACTCTGCCTTCCAGTTTATATGAGAGAGACAGAGAGGGAGATGGAAAGGGAGAAGAGGAGGGAAGGAGACAGACAGACAGACAGACAGACAGAGACAGACAAAGACAGAGAGAGACAGAGAACAGAGAATATGAGAGAGAGAGAGAAAAGAAGAAGAAGAAGAAGAAGAAGAAGAAGAAGAAGAAGAAGAAGAAGAAGAAGAAGAAGAAGAAGAAGAAGAAGAAGAAGAAGAAAAAGAAGAAGAAGAAAAAGAAGAAGAAGAAGAGTCTTTTTTTGGATGGGTACGGGACACTCTGAGCACCTAAGGTCCATTAGATACAGATCCCCTTGGGGTCTGAGCCGTCAAAACCTGCAATTCAATTGGTAGAAGCTGCTAAAAATATGCCCTCAATCCACATGGTGGTTTGAATGAGAATGACCGCTGTAGGCTCATATGTTTAAGTGCTCGGTGCCCAGTTAATGACACTGTTTCAGAAGGATCAGGAGGTATGGCCTTGTTGGAGTAGGTGTGACCTTGTTGGAGGACATGTGTCGCTGGGAGACACAAAAGCCCACCCTAGACCCAATGTCGTTCTGCCTGCTGCCTGTGGAGCAGAAGGTAAAGCTCTTTGTTACTGTTGCAGTGCCATGCTTGTCTGCTTCCTCCTATGATAGTGATGGACTAACCCCTTAAAGCTATAAGCAAGCCCCCAATTAAATCCTTCCTTTTATAAGAGTTGCCTTGGTTATCTTGTCTCTTCATAGAAATAGAACAGTAACAATTCCCCCACGGCAGTGGTGGGACTGTGCCAAGCTGGTACAGCTCAACTGGTTCTACTCTGCCCACCTAGTGAGAAAAAAAGCCCACAGGCATGGACAGGGAAAGACATCACAGCCGCTGTGCCCATGTACCAGATTCAGTGCCCCACAGTACATAGAAATGCACCTTTCGACGATGGTAGGTTTAAGATGTCAATTGTCCAATGCAGTGACTGTACTTAACAGCATCATGTCTGAGTATTCTTACCCCTCAAAATAAAAATATGTCTATGAGTTATAACATAAGTTAACTTGAGTGACCCATGCTATAATACATACATATAAAAAATGACATGTTATGCATATTAAATATCCACACAAATATTTATCAAAGAATTTTAAAGGCATCTGTCACCTCATTCCCCTCATTGTGTTAAAAATATTAAATATTTCAGGATTACATAAAGAAAAAGGATCTATTAAAATCTATTTTTTCACTTTTACTTAAAGTAATATGCATACGTCTCAGACACACAAATGCATATTCATGCACCCACATACACACACACACACACACACACGCATACACACATGCACACACACACACACACCCCTTGCCACCTCAGCTCTGCTGTTCCCTGGAGCTTCCATCTCAGTAACTGGTGTCTGCATGACTCAGTGGCCAGGAAGCCATGGCTCAGCACTCAGCCCATGACTCAGCACCCAGGAAAGGCTTGACTCGAAGCTCAGGAAGGCATGACTAACTCCATGTCTCAGTCCCAGACCCAATTCCAGTCTTTGGCTTCATTTTCTTTCTATAGCATTCTCAAACCCCTCCCCCCATACCCTACCACAGCAACCCTCTTGCCTGGGCTATTTCTGCTGCCTCCAAGTAGCTGTCTGCTTGTGCCCATGCCTCTGTGGCTCCGTTCTTCCAGATCCAGCACAGAGTGGGGGCTCTAGGTGGCAGTTTTACCCCTGTTGTCCCTCTGGAGTTCTTCTGCAGCTCAAGATGGGGTCACAAATGACTTGGATAATGACCCCTGGACAATGGCTTAGTCTTGGGCCTCATCTCCAGATACTTTCCCATTTGGGTCCTGATGCAGGTAGACCTGCTAAAGACCACAGGGCCCTCTTGTCTCCAGTGGTCACAGACTCTGTTCACTCACTCTGCCTACATCACTCTACTTACACTCCTTCTCCTGGGAATTCCTAGCCATCTCTCCAATCTCCGTGCACAGCTCTTCCTTGAGAAATTGTTCCCTGACCCCGTGCCATCTTTGCTTAGCTCTTGGAGTGGTACTGTTCTTTCAACATATTCCTTCCTACGTCTTTGACATTAACCACAGTTTCAAATGCTATGTGTGGATCATTTTCTAAGTCTCCACCAGCAGGCGTGAAACTACTGGAATGTTAACTCCATCCCTTTATTGCCTCTGTGTCGTGCATGGCTGAACACAATCAAGGTAATGATGGGTGAATGAACGATCCTGTGTGAATAAAAACTGTATTTTGATTTTAAATTGTCTTTAAAAGCCTGTGTAAACATTTTTATCTTATCTAAACACCCCTCCCCCATGTATATGAGTGTTTGCCACTGAGCTAAGGCTGTGGCTCTTAGCTCTGGCAGTGTAACAGGGGGTGTGCCAAAAAAATTCTGAAGCCCAGCTCCCGACAGTTTGGTTTAAATGGGACCAAGGCTGTGTAAATTTTTCCCTCACTAACTCTACTATATTTCTAGATTGTTATAAGCGGTGTAGCCTAGGTCCATTTGGAGCCCTGCAATCAAGAAACAGAAAGACCTTCTGTCTGAGGAGCCCATCTACTCTGGAAGAAAAATCCAGCTTTCATGTGAGAGAGGGTTAGAAAATCGAATCCACTCCCCAAATAGGGGACAAGTAAGATACACCTTCCTAGTTGGGGTTCTCATCAGTGAAGAAAGTAGAAAGCCTAAGTCTGGAGACAGGCTGATCATTAGCAGGAAGGACTGGAAGACCCTGGAAGTCTACTGCATATGACTGGCTTCAGGCTTGACAGAACAAGTCTGGGGCAGTAAGTTCCAGTACCACAGTTGATTGTTCATGAGAGCTGGGGTCCTGAAGATATATCTGTCTGGCAGAAGATCTATCCATGTGTCTGCTTTGGCTCATGCACAACATCCTTTGGACATCACATTGTCTTATAAGTTGGCATTTTCTAACTTCATCTTATACCAGACAGAACGGCCAAGATCATTAAAACAAATGACACCGCGTGTTGCTGAGGATGTTGAGTAAGCATGGCGGGAAACCTAGCACAATCACTAGTTTCACAATGTCAGTTTCTCCAGAAGCTGAGAATAAATCTATCTCAAGATCCAACCAGGCTGCTCTTGGACACAATCACAGCATCTGTCTAACAAGACAGCCTGAAATTCTTCAGGGTCCTAGGACTGCTGAATCTGAGACTGGTGAGGACCAGAAAAATTCCTATGTTTCAAGTTCCATTTTATTTTTATTTTGTTTTTACATTTTGATTTGTGTTGTGGCTGTTGTTTTGAGATAGGACATCATGTAGCCCAGGATGGCTTGGAACTCACTACATAGCAAATTCAAGGTCATATCCAATTTTATGTGGTATTGGGATGTAACCTAGGGTTCTGTGCATACTAATCAAGCACTCTACCACTTGAGCCCCATTTTGTATTGTGTGCTTAGAGAGCAAGCTCTTAGTTTGTAAAAAGCTACACAACATACAAGGCGCTGTTGTTGAGTCTAGCCTCCTCTACCTGCCATCCTTTGGATATCATTTGTCACATTGTCTTATAAGTTGGCATTGTTTAACTTCATCTTATAACAGACAGAACGGCCAAGATCAATAAAACAAATGACACTTCATGTTGGCGAGGATGTTGAGTAAGCATGGCGGGAAACCTAGTACAATCACCAGTACAGTATGTCAGTTTCTCAGGAAGCTGAGAATAAATCTGACTCAAGATCCAGCCATACTGCTCTTGGGCATATACCCAAAGCACATACATCCAACTACAGACACACTTGCTCAACCATATTCACTGCTCCTCTGTTCATAATAGTCAGAAATAGCAAACAGCCTAGATGTTCATCAACAGTTGAATGGATAATGAGAATGTGGTACATTTACGTACCACATCACTAGACATCGCTAAATCCACAGATAAGTAAATGAAGCTGGGGGCGGGGGAATCATCCAAAGTGAGGTAACCTAGACCCAGAAAGATAAATATGTTGTATGTATCCTCTTATATATGGATGCTAGCTGTTAAGCTACAAATCAGATTATGCTCTGTATAATCACAGAGGTTATGGATAGAGCTAGGTTATGTATGGAATTAGGAGGGAGGGAAGGATCTCCCAAGGAAGGGAAAATAAATATGTAGTTTTTATTTTTAAAGAGAACTGGGTGGTGGGGAGAGACAGGAATGGGAATATTAAATGGGGAGGAGGAGGACGGGAGGGTAAGAAAGAAAATACAGGGAAGGAAAGCTAACACTAAGACCCATTTGAAGGGTCATATGGAAACCTACTACTTTAGAAGCTTCTTAAAATATATACATATATGAAAGAAATCTAAATGGAGTCACCAAATTATGGGGGAGAGATTGGGCCAGCTAGACAGCTCTCACCATCAAGTGAAACTTCCAGTTGAGGAATGAGTTAGCCAAAAAAAAATCCAAAATCACTCAGACTATTGCCAAAGGTATTGCTCTCCACAAACTAATGGTAAAACCCTATTGCTGAAGACAACTCTTAGATATCTCACCCTACCCACTCAACGAGAGCTCTCACCCTACTGACTAGTGTTCATGGTACTGGAAGGTACTCTGCATGCTCCCAGAGGAGAAAAGTAAACATCAACCCAGCTACAAACCCTACAATCTAGCATAGCGACTGCCTGCAGGACATGCTGGTGCAATAGTGGCACAAATGTTATGGGAGTAACCAACTGCTATCTGGTTGGATTTAAGGCTAACTCACATGGAATTGGACTCATGTCTGATGCTACTCCTTCAGCCAAGAACCTGAGACCAGTTAGGCGATAGGAAAACCAAAAGCTAATGCTTAGCTTTTAAAATATAGCAATAAAAAGATTCCTGATATTCTGCTATGCTTATAAATCATTGTCTCACTCAGCCATCATCAGAGAAGCTTCCTCCTGTAGTATATGATAACCCCTATGAGACCCACAATTAGACAATATGCAAAGACCGAGTGACTTTGGAACACTCAGTCCTAAGTAGGATGTTTTCATCAAACCCTTCCCCTCAGCATTCTGAGAGCTGTGTGGAAGAGGAGGCAGAAACATTGTAAGAGCCAGAGGTGGTGGAAGACACCAAGGACCAGTGTCTCCCAAACACAGCAGGACTGGTGTACATATGAACTCACAGAGACCATGACAGCATGCACAGAGCTTGCATAGGTTCAAGTTGGATGGAGTCCCAGAGCTGAGAGGTGGAAGCAGACATGATCTCCCATCCATCACCAAGAAGCTATCCCCAACTAACAAGTGTTTGCAAAGGAAAAGGAAAAATTACTTTTCTCTAGTGGAGTCTCGCTGGTTATACTAACCACACTAAAGGGGCCATGCCCAGAAGTAGACAGTGAACAAAAAACTAACTCATTGATGGCTTTGGAGATGTTTTGTCTCAAAGTATTTGTTTGTTTATTTGTTTATTTAATCTTACTGGTCTTTTGCTTGTATATTATGGTTTCTGATTTTGTGTTTTTGCTTATTTTCTAATGAGAGAGAGAGAGAGAGAGAGAGAGAGAGAGAGAGAGAGAGAGAGAAACATATAAACAGAAAGAAGGCATAAGTGGGTAGGGAGGTGGGAAGGATCTGGGAAAAAATGAGGCAAGGGAAACTATGACCAGAATATATGATATGAATCTTCAATTGAAAAAAATGTAAATTGTTGTTGTCAGCGTATGCTGGAGTTTAGTTTATAAAGATGATTCTGTGCTCCAAGGAAAGAAAGGACTGACAACTTTAAGAGAGAATGGTCCCCCTCTGCTATGGCATGGAAGAGCCAAGAATCTCCTTGGCAATCAGTCTGACTTAGTCTCCTTCCTAGTGAGGAGGAAGGACTGGTGATTAAAAACCTCATAGAAGAATTTGTGTCAACCCAAGAGGACTCTGGTAGACACACCACAGGGACTGCATCCCAGGTGGCCGCTATCAGTGGAATGGGTTTATAGAAAAGTTATGCTCCCTTCACCAACACTAGGGATTAGCTTCCAGATATACAGAGCTCTGGCTGGGAAGACACTAGGAAGCCATTTATAGTAATCCTAGGTTAATTGTTAAAGACCAGGGCCTGTGGGAAACAAGCTAGGCCCAAGCAAAAACAGCACTGCTGGATATTTGTAACTCTCTCTAAGATAACAGATTCCAGGAACAGGTAGGCAGGCCAGGGAGTCAAGAGTCTGAGGGTATGCCAGACAGAACGGCCAAGAGCAATCAAACAAATGGCACCTCATGTTGGCGAGGATGTTGAATAAGCATGGCGGGAAACCTAGTACAATCACCAGTACAGTATGTCAGTTTCTCAGGAAGCTGAGAATAAATCTGACTCAAGATCCAGCCATACTGCTCTTGGGCATATACCCAAAGCACATACATCCAACTACAGACACACTTGCTCAACCATATTCGTTGCTCCTCTGCTCATAATAATCAGAAATTGGAAACAGCCTAGATGTTCAGCTTCTAATGGGATTGAGGGAGGGGCTGTGGCAGAGAAAGGAAGGCTGGATCAACAGGCTGGAGAGAAACTTCTCCTCCAGCTACCCGGAAGTCAAAGACAGCATAATGCTTGTATGCTCTCGTCATCCCTTAGAAGAGGAAGCTAGGCCCAGCAGGGGACATTCTGATGGCTCTGAGAACACCAAATGTGTTTCCCCGATCTGAGACTGGTGAGGACCAGAAAAATTCCTACGTTTCAAGGTCCATTTTATTTTATTTTGTTTCTACGTTTTGATTTGTGTTGTGGCTGTTGTTTTGAGATAAGTCATCATGTAGCCCAGGATGGCTTGGAATTCACTACGTAGCAAATTCGAGGTATGTGTCATATCCAATTTTATGTGGTATTGGGATATAACCTAGGGTTCTGTACGTACTAATCAAGCTCTCTACCACCTGAGCCACATCATCGGGCACCCATTTTGTATTGTGTGCTTAGAGAACAAGCTCTTAGTTTGTAAAAAGCTATATTACACACAAGGCGCTGTTGTTGAGTCTAGCCTTCTCTACCTGCCATCCTTTGGACATCATTTGTCACATTGTCTTATAAGTTGGCATTGTTTAACGTCTCTTTACTAGGGAGGTGACCACAACATTCAAAATGGCCAAGGGGCCAGCATGAGAGCACTGAGTAGGCCACTCATGTGGGGAAGAAGAAGGGGATAAAAACTCTTTTTCCCACCAGAGAGCTTTTAAGTGGCATGTTTGGAAAGGTCAACACAAGCGCATTTGATTGACAACGTCTCTTCAAGTCACAGCCATGTTTCTGAGCTCTGCCATCATTCTGGACCTTGTGATAAGGTTTGTGGATTTTAGCACGTTAGGGGGGAAAGTTGCAATTCACTGTCCCCTGAATCTTGATAGAAAGATGGCAGCTCTGTAAGGAAGGAAGGGGAGGGGAGAGTATCGGAGAAGAAACATCTGGAAAACACATTTGGTGTTCTCAGAGCCATCAGAATGTCCCCTGCTGGGCCTAGCTTCCTCTTCTAAAGGATGACGAGAGCATACAAACATTATGCTGTCTTTGACTTCCGGGTAGCTGGAGGAGAAGTTTCTCTCCAGCCTGTTGATCCAGCCTTCCTTTCTCTGCCACAGCCCCTCCCTCAACCCCGTTCTAAGCTGACTTCACTATTCATTTCCTTCATTAGATGCATTATCCCAAGGTAAAATGTGAAGGAGTAACAGAGCACAGCAGGATTTGCATAACCCAACCTTGATCCACAGCAAAGCCGACATCCTCAAACATCTACCAGGTGATGAAAAGCACGACCCTGTCCACAGCCACATGGGGAAGATCACTGCTGATGGACCAGTTAGAGGACAATGGGTAAAGATGCTTGCCATCAAGTCTGACAACCTGAGTTCAATCCCCCAGGACCAGTGTGGTAGAAGGAAACACATACACACAGACACACCACATAAATAAATAAATAAATAAACAAACAAACAAACAAGCAAGCATTTTAAAGGAAATGTTGAGTGTTTACTGTCAGCCAGATATGGTGCAAAGAGCTGTCAGCTCATCAGCTCCCTTAGCCCTCATAACCACTCTAAGAGGTCAGGACTCCAACTGCCCACTCCACAGATGAGACGAGCAGAAAGCTAACAAATGCCAGCTAGGGAGTGTGTAAGGGAGACTCTGAACCTAATAAGTCATGACTCTAAAACCCGCATTACTAGCTTCTACCCAGCAATGGGTTCCAAAGAAAAGTATCCCACAAAAGAGAAGTTTGACAAGATTCTCACGTATTGCTTAACATTGTGCCAAGCCGCCCACAACTCGGGAACTAAACAGGGCTATTCATCATGATTCTGGGTATGAACTGGGTAGTTCCTCTGGACTGTGTGGGCTCAACCCATGGCTAAATACTGAGCTAAAATAGTCTCACCCATAAATTTGGCATTGTATTGACATCGGCTCAAGTGATGAAGGTGAACTCAGCACCCAGCAGGTGGGCCTGTGTCATTCACGTGGCCATGATCCAGGATGCCCAAGAGCAACAAGAGGGCAGGCCTTGATACATGAATATTTCATAAGCCTCTTGTTCTCATTACATTTGCTGAGGTCAACAGATGGGTAAAGGCCAAATTCAAAAGGTAAAGGTGCAGACTCCTTTTGTCGAGGGGAGGAACTTCCAGGTCCTGTTACAAACAGTGATGCCATAGACGGGAGGAATTTATGGCTATCTTCTGCTATCCACCACGTCTACCAACATTTACACTTCTGCACTTGGGTGCATGTGCACGCATGCCCAATGCTTCAGGACATCTTCTGCTACAGAATCATCCAGAAGATTTTTTTTTTTTAAAGCATGGCTGCTGGGCCCCAGCTCTAGGGTATCTGAGATACTTGGTCTGGGAAGAACCAGAAAATGCAGAATTTACGTTCAAATTCTCAGAGGATGTCTGTGTTGGGAGTCTGGGATACCCCACTGGGGTTCCCCCCCCCCCCCCCCCCGCTCTTTGAGTATCTTCCCTTAAGAATACAATCGGTTAAAGACAAGGCAAATTCAAACCTACCTTTAATCCTCCCCTCCCCCCTTCCACAATGGTTATATTCACATCACTAGAATCAGACTGCTCCCAGCTGTGGCAGGGCCTCCTCCCCCAGCCACTACCCTGCTGACAGAGAAAACCCAGCTGCAGAGGAGCACAGAATTTCCCCAGGGGGTTGGCAAGGCTTCTGTGCATTTGGGCAGCTGAGTGGCACAGGGATCTGGAATCTTCGGCCCGAGCCCAGCAAACCTGACTCATGTCCAGCAAAGAGACAAGCGTGAAATTCTGGAAGCAAAGACACAGGCAGGCCACAGTCCTGACCGCAGCCTAGGAGATTTCTAGAAGGTTCCCAGAGCTACACTTTCACACATCCCACAGTCCACCCCAAATCTCCCTCTCTGCTCTTTATTCCCACTTTCTGTGCATTTCAATAAGCTGTCGCAAGAAAGCTGTTTGTAATGGAATGCACACTTGGATGCTAAACGCCAGCACAACACCCCCCCTGTAGTTACTTTGGTCCAGCCCAGAAGGTCCATGTATCCACAGACACGACACTCACACTGAGTTGCTGGGAACAGTGGTCCTGAAAGGCTATAAGCCTCTAGCTCATGTTCAGAATCAAGATGACCACATTGAGGTATGACAGAAACCAGTTTCATAGGACAAATGGAGTCATCCGAAACAGGAGGTGGGGGAGATGCTTGGAGTAAATATTAAGAATTCCCCCAGCTCACTCCTAGTCAGATCTTTGACGGGGTACCTGCATTTCACATGACAAAGGGCTGGGGAGAATTCTTACTGACCCTTACTCCAGCACAATTTAAGGATGTTCTGTGGCTCTTGTTCTAACGGCTTATTAACTATGTCAGCAAGATCGCTTAGGAAACTTTTTCAAGGTTCTTGAAAAGGCAAACTGTTTTAAACATTTCTGAGTACTCTGGGAACACCAGAGGATTTCAACTGTCAAGGAGCAATAATCATTCATTATAGCCATACTTAACTGGGTCTCACGAAGAATCTCCTTACCAGGTAACACTCCTTAACTTAGTTTCAACTATAGTACGCATTTAAGCAGATTAAATCCAACTTCACTCAAATCTGCATCCATCAAGTTCCTTGTGATGGGATATACTCAAACTAATTGCCTCGAAATATGCTCTACAAATTGGCCCTTCCTCATTTAGTCAAAGTGGTAAGATTTACTACTGTGTCCAAAACGTACAAACATAAAAATACTATTTGGTGATCCTTTAGGTTAAAATTGTGAGGCTATTCCAAGTCAGGGACTGTGGCAGCATCTTTGTACATTCATCCCAAAGGGATTCAAACCATTTACTCAAAGGACAAGAACGTCCAGGGGGAATCCTTCAGGAACATGAAAATGAGGCCCCAGCTTCTCCTCCCTTTGTTGCACCTCTCTGAGGATGAGGAGACATGGAATTAAGCTCCTTTGCTGCTTTATCTCACTAAGGTCTTGGAGAACCTATGAAGCACTCTTGGGTACCCGTGTCACAAGTGCAGCCCAACGATACTGTGCTATTACATGGAGGGTAGTGAGAAATCAGATGACTCCAGCCCTGTATCAACTCATCAGCCACTGGTCTCCTCTCTCCTATATGTGCACTAACTCCCCCCACTCCATTCAAGTTAGATCCTTGCACCCTGGGACCAAGGATCTTAAAGGTCTTCCCACAAAAGCTCCTTCTGTATTGCAGGAGGTCCCTCTGTGGTTGTCACTCTGAATTGAGATTCTTTGTATACCTATAAGATACCTTGGAGATGAGACCCAAGTCAACTGGAAAAATTTGTGTATATTTTATGTATGCCTTATGCATACTCTGAAGGTGATGTTATATTTCTCTATAATTTTGTGTAGGAAATAAAGTTTTATGATGTGGAATTTTTCTTTTCCTTTTTTTCCGTGGAATTTTTCACTTGTGGCCCTTAAGGAAATTCCAGATTTGGGGGATTAATAATGTCCATCCTGTATATGATGTAACAGTACCCCAAGAGGGCACACAGTGCTTCCTTGTAGCTGTGGCTTTTTTTTTTAAACTGTTCCTTCACCATGTTTATTTGCTTAGGCTAGCTAAGGCCCTGGAACCCTCAGCTCAAGAACCCTACCAGCCCTACAGCCATGGCCCGTTGCAGGCTCTTTGAACGGCTGGGAAGATCTGAGTATTTCTACATGGAGAGGCTCCCAGTGCCCCGGGCACAGCCTAAGAGGGCAGTGCTGAGTATCTGTACTTTGCAGAGTAGTCCTTGGGAGACACCACCAGCCCCCGGGCTTTGCGGGCACCACGGTACATGGTCTCTGTGATGTCCACCATCTCTTGCTTGTCCTCCATGGCCCAGTTGATCTTGTTGTTGTTGACAGTGCCCAAGTCAAGTCAATCATGACTTGTTTGTTTCTGAAGAAAAACATGACAGTACAGGGGGTTGTACAATTCATACATCTTGTTGAAGTCAGAGACTTCTGTAGTATCCACAAGATAAATAACTGCAAAGTTTTTAACCTCGTCCGTCTTCACGCAAGTGGAGTCCCAATCGTGTCCGAAACAAATGACAACCACACGGTCCTCCTTGGAAAGGATGGCCTGGTCTACTTGCCCGCCGTTGTGCAGATGCGGAAGCACATAAGACATCCTGAGGAGATCTGCGCGGCTGGATGCTTCGAGCTGCCTCGTGTGAGCCCACGCGGCACGACCACCGAGTCCTTCCCACAGTCCCAGCGTCTGCTGCGCCCAGACGCGCTGACGTCCCCACCGGCTATGGCTTATTGTTGCTTTGGTTTTGCTTTCCTTTTGGTTCCCTGTTCCCTGTGTTCTCTCTCCTATTCCCCTGTCCTGACTTGGTCTCCAAGACTTCTGCCAGCCAAAGTCGCAAAGGCTGAGAAGCCCTGCATCCCTCTTGGCCCTTAGCATCTTTCCCTTCTTCCTTGTTCGTCAACAAAGCAAGTTTCCCTAGGAAACCAAATCTCCAAACTCAGTGTATCATCACAGCCATGAACAGACCCTCTTCCTGCCGGGGCCAAGGGGTCAAGGACATGGAGTTCCCCACCAAGGACTGTCCTGGGGATGGAGAACTGCGCTTGGAAACGGGCATCTTCCCAACACAACAGTGTTCCTGGCAACTTCGATATTTTCTGTAGTTTCCAAGAATCAATAAGTCTGGGCAAAATTCTGACAAATCTGGGCATGGGGTGGGAGCAGAGGCAGAAAATCTCTCCAGAAAAACCTCAGTGAGAGCTGCAGGCTTCGAGTCAATTCAAGGGTGTCTGTTGCGTCTCCAAACTGACTCTTCAGGGAGCCTAAACGCCTAGCAAGAGACATCTCAACACCCTAAATGTTCTAAAAGTCTCCAACGCCACTTCAGCCAGTCCTTCAGGCTGGCAGCAACTAAGCCCCCATTCCAAATGCCTGAGCCAAGTGCAGCATTTAGGGGTCCCCTGGTGTATGAGTGACAGTAGAGAGGGCAGTATGAAGGCTGACAGACCAAGAAGACAACCAGAAGAAGCTGACACCAAACGCGTGGGCGTGATCATGGTGGGACATTACTCTATAGAATAACAAGCATGAAGCAAAGGTGTGCTGTAGAGGAATTTTAATTCAGAACACGGCTGGTCTGGCAAGAGGGCCTTCTAGGTATATTTTATCCAGGTGAAATAGAGATACCCCTTTAATCCCAGAAAACAGAGGCAAGCAGATCTCTGAGTTCAAGACCTGACTGGTATAAAGCAAGTGTCAGGTCAAGAAAAACTTAGGTCCAGGTTGGTGGCACATACCGTTAATCTCAGGACTCAGAAGACAGAGGCAGGCAGATCTCCACATTCTAGTCATTTCTGGTCAGGCAGTTTGAGCGAGTCAGGTAATTGAGAGACAGGTGCAGTGGAGTTGAGTTCATACCAGTTCAGTTCGTGGAATTCAGAGGCAATTTTTCCCAAGAGAGTCTTACACAGACAGGTTGAATCAAGAACAAGATAAACATGAGTGAAGACAGAACCAGCCAGAGAATGAGAAGGAGCCAGAAGATTAGAACAGATGGCTAAAGTTACTTTGAGGCCAAGCAGAGCAATTCAGTGAGAAACTGAGAGAAGCCAGTTTGAATCAGTCAGCTTGGAGAGGAGTTTGAGCCAGAGCAGCTGAGCTGAACCAGCTAGTCAAAAATCCAGAAAGAATTAGAAAGGGTGAGCTTATACAGCAGTGATTCTCAGAGGTTGAAAACATTCTAGGCCTAGTTTAGAGTGTTACAGAGCCTAGAAGTTTCCAGGACTAGGACCAGGTTAGCAGATGGAGGCAGTAAGCCTCCCAGGCAACAATTAAATCAGGCAAATAAAAATTACTTTTACAGTGTATAACTGCAAGACTGAAAATGAAGGCTGGAGTGACGGCTCTGTTGATAAAGTGCTTGCCTTGCAAGTAGGAAGATTGGAGTTCTAGCCCCTAGAACACACACACACACACACACACACACACACACACACACACACACACACACACACAAAAGGGGGGGATGGGTGGAAAGCTGGGCATGGTGGTACATGTCTGTAATTCCAGCACCCAGAGACAGTGTCGTACAGACCTTGGCGTTCACTGGTCAGCCATCCTGCCCTACTTAGCAAGCGAGCTCTAGGCTAGGGAGGTGGATGGCTCCTGACCTCAGGCCTCTGCACACATACATCCATATGCACACAACACACTAAGAATGGAAATGACGCTAAACAAAGCTGCTAGTGCCCAGTTCCAAAACCCAAACTCTAGCCACTGTGTTCCTCCAAAGAAAAGCCCAACAGTGCAGTGCTGACACCTCCAAGCCTAGGAAAGCAAGGCCTCTTGCTGTAAGCTAAACTGCTTTGGGGACAACGCTAATGAGAGTCCTCCCTGATTTTTTTTGGAGGGGGGAGGCTGCCCCACTACATAATTTATGTGCTGGTCATACACAATTTTCATTTAATCAAGAGCTTTCTTGCCCAACCTTTCAACTGCAGCTAACTTTGTGCAAGATGAAAATAGCCCAGTCCCTCGTGATGATAGAAATTTTTTCTGTGTCTTCCAGGCCCTTCCTGCCAACAAAATGCCAGGAATCTCGCTGCCTTGGATGGCTTATTCCAATGCTGCAGATCCAAGTTTCATTAAGACTGTGTAATAGCGTGTCCTGCCCATAATGTGTGCCACATTTGCAAAGCTGACCACATCTGCAAGCACCATGCCACCTGCTCGTTGGGAGTGGGCCTCCAGAGCAAAGCGGACTGTGGAAGGCCCTGCATATTTCATATGTTCTCCTCCTGGCGGAGCCTAGAGGAAAAAAGTTTTAAAATTAAAGTAAATTAAAACGAGGAAGGGTGTTGTCAAGCTGAAATAGTGGTATTCCAGGGGCAACAGTTTAGACGAAGCCACAGTCCTGACAGATTTCCTGGACTCCTGTACTAGCTAGGTAGTCATAGGCTGATGACCACAGTTGCGATTCTCACAAGAGTGACCTTGACCCTTTACCTCCTTCACCTCCCTGGGCCCCGCTTTGTCCTTTAAAGGCTGTGGTGAGGATGGGGTGAAAGGAAACACAGAACTGCTTTGCCCAGGGAGGGGCCCGTAGTAACTGCTCGACACTGTCCAGGGTACAGACACATACGGTTCATTTGCTTCTAGTCTTCTGTCTGTGGACAGAGCCAGGAAGCTTGAGTTCCTTTCATTCTCAAACCATGTCACCCACCCTCTCCACACAGCATCTCTCCTTTTCCACCTTCCTGTCTCCCTCCTTTCCTCTACTTCTCTTCTGCTAGAATCCTGCAGGGGAGAGCAGAGGCAGGAAGAGGAAGAGGACCAGGGATACTCAGAGAGTGGAAAGCCCGAAACAGACAGAGGGATAGGAGCCAGGTCCACTCTCTGTATCACCTCCGTTACCTCCAGCACAAGTACTACCCACCCACGTGTCACCCAGACACCCCCAAAGCGCTGAACAGTTCCGTGTTGTACGCTTTTGAACTCTGTAAAAATGAACCCCATCGTTACGGGTTCCTCTATGGCTTGTGGTTTTTCACTCAATATCACAGATTTAGTATTACTCATTAAAGCAAAAGGCTATCCCTCATACACAGTCTGCTGTATACTATTCCATCGTGTAACAAGACCACAGTTTATCATGGGTGACGTTCCTAGGGTTTTGCTCTGACAAAAGGCGTTGTAGTAGACACTCTCACGGAGGTACGCAGCATCGAAGATTCCCAAGGTGTGCAACCAGAGGACTTTGTGGGCCACGGGTTACAGGTCGTTCTGACTTTATTTACTGTTTTGACTTGATTATAGTGTCAAGCTATTTTCCTGAACACCATGTTCCAGTTACGCCCTGACTTCTTGACTCATGCCAAGGGCACTGCAACACCTTCAAGGCTGCCATTCCTATTAGCCAGGGCTGCTAGGGGTTTGGAGTCCTGGCTTAGTGGGTCCCCACAGAAGCCACCTGGAAATTCCAGGAGTCACAGACATTTACCAGGAGATGGAGAAGGTCACCATGTCCATGATTTCCAACAAAGGATTCCTTAAAACAAGTGGGTCCGTGGCCCCCTGGCTTTGGGGATAAAAACCTCCCCAGAATTACTGTGTACTGTCCTGCCCAGTAGAACAGTCAGTAACAGCTGCTGTTTTCCAGACAGGGACAGTGGCTGAAAGCTTCAGATTTCACTTCCAAACCACCTTTTCATACTCAGGCTCTCCCTTCCGGACATGAGGTCCGATGTATCTGCATGAGGCACGGTTTTCCCCATCTTTGTTTGACCTGCAGTGCTTAGTGGAAAGACCCCTGCATTGTAACTGCTCAATTCAACTTCACACAATAGAATTAAAGTGTGATCCCAGTGGCTGACAGCACTCTTGACCAAAAAAAAAAAAAAAAAAAAAAAAAAAAAAAAAAAACTCTTTTTCTCCTTAACTGGACTACATTTCCCATTGTCCCAACATGTACCATGGCCATGTGATTGAATTCCAGCCAACTAACTATGAAGAGGAGGGCTATTTTGCCACTTCCAATCCTTTCCCACTCATCAGCACTTCCCAAAGATCCTCCACTCTCTTTTCCTGGCCAGCTAGCTGAATGCAGCCCATCCCTTCCAGTGTCACCTTGCTTCACAACAGGAAACCGGCAGTGACACCTTTTTACCCTTGAGATTTTGTTATCTGTTGTTGCTATCGCCGTTGTCGTCCTGGTAGAGAGAAAACTTCAATATGTAACCCAGGCTGGCCTTGAACTCATGGCTTTCCAAGCCTCTGCCTGGTAGCATCTTTTAAAGACCAACCACAAAGAACCTATTTTGTCCCTGAAGAAAACAGAGCAGCTTGATTGCTTCCTTATGAGCTTCTGTGATTGTTTCAGAGAGATTAGCACATTGGTGACTCACATGAGTGATTTGCTGTTGAAGAGCCCATGCTAGCGCAGAGTTCTGAATGGTTTTTCTCATGTCACATTTCTAGATAGGGCATACCCATTGACTGAAGACCAGAGTGTAAGGAACAGAGATACCGACTAATGTTCCACGAGGAAGTAGGAGCATCTATTAATTACTCATTGCGACACATTCCCAAAACTTAGTTGTTATCTTCCATCATTTTAGTGTGTTCAGAGTTTGGACCCAGTTTAGCTCACAGGCTGCCATCAAGGTGTGGTCTGGGGGTGGGGTATTAACTTCTAGGTTCTGTCACAGGACTCGGCTCCTCAGGGGTCACTATGCCAACACTTAGCAATATGACTCAAACCTCCAGCTCTTACTCACCCGATTCTTGAAAGCAAAATGTAAGGATTCTGAACATTCGTTCACATGGATGATTTTTGCTCATTGTTGATAATAATATGTAAATGTCCATCTTTGTGTTTCTCAAATAGGATGAACCACATACTTTGTAAATATACTTGTTAAAAATCATACTTTGTTATGTGATTGATGGAAAATAAATATGCACCACTTATTAAATGGTAAGAAAATATGCCTAAAATTTCTTAAAATCAACTTTTTGTAACATGCAAAAATGACAATAGGAGTATTTGGGGGTGTTTGGGGGGATATTTCTTGCATGACAGGGAAAACTGGGCAATAGCATGGTCTCCAAAGACAGTTTCAGGCTGAAAGTTCTCTGAAGTATCCCTGTGCCTTACACATACATCTTCCTTCTTCTCTCCTCTCATCCGCACATAGCTGTGAATGAACCCACATTGGGAAAGACCACTCCAGTCTGTTTCCACATTCCTATTGGCTGCACAGATGTGGGAATGCATCCCCAGCAAGCCCAGGCATTTTAATAAGCCATGGCTAACTCGAATGATGAAACTCTTCAAACCATGTCCAATATGAAATGTTACAACAGCTGGCCCGGGTGGGAAAAAATCACCTCCTCTCTGGGATACCTCCACGTCCGGACACAACTACAGGAGATCTAACCACAGAGGTCCTTCCTGCAACCACCCTCTGCTCCTGGGAGCAGCATGTGCTAAGTGGAAAGCAGAGAGTGACGGAGCCAGAGATGGTATTGGTTGGGAGGACATTACTGGAATAGCAAATAGGTAGGGGGGGAAAGAAGCAAGAGCCAAAGACAAACCTAATTGTCCCAGCAACCTTGCAGGGACATTTTAAAGTACACTGTCATTTTGAGTTCTAGAACAGGGAACGTTTTCAGATGTTGAAATAGTTCTTGCCAAATGCCAATATGGAAATGTTCTTCCTGAGGCTCATTTGGAAAAAATATATAATTGTTTATGAATTTATAAAAGAAATATGATATACCAAGGTCTGTAAGCACTGGAGACTGACTGAGTCTTTCCCTGTCAATTAATTTTATTCTTTCCTGCTCAGTTTCTGCCCTCAGACTGGCTTGTGAGGGGGCATAACTGGTATGCCTGCAACTGTAATACAAACCTGACCAGTTTCCAAAAATGCTACTGAGGATGGTATTGATGGGTAGGGCAAACTTCAAGGTGACTACAGGTGGACAAAGTAAGAAGAAAGTCAAAGGACAGAGTTGCTTCATACAAATTGAAGGTGGGAAAATTTCAAAATAGTTCATAGCTGCCTCTGCTTGCACATACATTCATTTATCTCATTATGGTGATTTAAATGAAAATGGCCCTGATAGGTTCATAAGAAGTGACACTATTGGGAGGTGTGGCCTTGCTGGAGTAGGTGTAGCCTTGTTGCAGGAAGTGTGTCACTGGAGGTGGGCTTCGGGGTTTCAGAAGTTCAAGCCAGGCCCAATGTCACTCTCTCTTCCTGCTGCTTGCTGATCCAGAGGTAGAACCCTTGACATCACATCTGCTTGCATGCCACTGTGCATCCTGCCATGATGACAATGAGCCTCTGAACTGTCAGCCAGCCCCAATTAATGTTGTCCTTTACAAGAGTTGCTATGGTCATGGTGTCTCTTCACAGCAATAAAACCTAAGACACTTGTTCGCTACCATCCATGAAGGGCCTCCATCACCCATACTTTACAAATGAAGAAAGGGAAGGAGAGAGCAGCTCTTTTGTGATCCCCCTCCCCAGCTAGACCTGGCTCGTAGTTCCTTGACTTGAGGGGGTAGTGGCTATGAAAGAACATGAGGCAGAAGATGTTGTCAAGAGATTGAAAGTAGGAAGAAGCTGGATTGTAAAAGTCTATCCATATCCTGTTAGGAATTTACAAGCATTTAAACAAACCCTGAAAAAAACAGAGATGATGCCAGGGGCCGGTGTAGGCTCCAGAAAGCTCATGCCATGCTCCACGTGGAAAATGAATTGAGAACAAGTAAGGTTGGCTATGGGGTTTCAAATAACTAATTAGATGATGTGACCTGAAGTGCGGGACAGGAGCCAGGATAATTCCAAGAAGCATTGGTAGGCCTAGTCAGCTGGGTTCTACCAGCAGATATAATGGATTGCCAGAGGTAAGGCTGGGAGGGGCAAAGCGGAAGCGATGACTTCCACATTGCTGCCATGGGTTCCATGCCAGGGGTTGGACCACCAGAAGAATTCTATGAGAACAGTGGGGAATAGGTCTCATCTTCCACCATTTGTGGACAGAGAGCTAAATACTTTGAACAAGTCTGTTGGAAGTCTACTCTGCTATTGTGTCCAAATGAGACTGCCTACCTCTTTCACATGGTGTTTGAGAGCGCTGTGCCTTCGCGTCCTCCCAGCCTGTGTTCCTGACTATTTCTTTTCCTTTTAAAAAAAATGTATTTCATGTATATGGATGTTTTGCCTGTATTTCTGTCTGTGCACCACATGCATACCTGGTATTCTTCAAGGCCAGAGGAGGACATCCAATATTGCTGGGACTGGAGTTACAGACGATTGTGAGCCACCATTGTGGATGCTGGGAATGGAATCTGGGTCCTCTGGAAAAGAAGCCAACGGTCTTACCAGCAAAGCCATCTCTCTGGCCCCCTCAATTTATTTTCAACGATGCCTGCTTTTGGTCATCCCAGAAGGGAGTTTTGACCCCACAGGTCCTGTTAAAAGATAACTAAATGCATGTCTTTGGGCTGTTCCTTCTTTACTCAAAATGCCTTTTCTTTTAAACACAAATCAGATTTGACCTCATACATACTTGCCCAAACACTTTAAAACCATATGTGAGATTTTAATGAAATTTAGTCTGTATATGTTTTATTCTTTCATGCTTAACCCATTCATATGGCGTGGACAAAGAGCTACTTGACAACCAACAAGCCTCTCTGGTCATATTTGTTTACTTGTTTGTTTGTTTGTTTGATACAGGGTTTCCTGACTGTCCTGGAATCACTTTGCAGACCATGTTGGCCTCAAACTCACAGTGATCCACCTGCCTCTGCCTCCCTAAGTGGTGGGATTAAAGGTGTGAGCGACCACTCCCAGCCTTTTCTGGGCATTTTATCTTTTGTCTCATATATAGGAAAGGATAAGCTGCCAAATATAAACAAACTTTTTCTCTAGGAGGTTTAAGTCTGATTTTAAAGCTATTGTAAGACAGAGGTAAAGGGGTGGGGGGGAAATCAAGAAAAGGAGGCTAGGGAAATGGCTCGGTCAGTAAAGTGACAGTGTGTACCTGAGCTTAGATCCCCAGAACCAGGTAAAAACCCATGGTAGTATAGACCTGGTGGCCAAAGATGTGGGGGGGGGGGAGTGGGCTGTGGGTTCCTGAAGCTTACTTATCACTGAATACGTGAGCTCCATGTCAATAAGAGAGCCTGCCTCAAAAGAGAAAGCAGAGAATGATAGAAGACACCAACGTCAGCTTCTGGGCTCCATACGTGCACACGTAAAAAATATGTGTGCACACATAAGCATGTACATATTCATACACTTCACACTTGCACAAGCACAAGAGAGAGGGGGGGGGAGGGAGGGAGGGAGGAAGGGAGGGAGAGAGGGAGAGGGGGAGAGAGAGGGAGAGGGAGGGGAGAGACAAAGAGAGACAGTGAGAGACAGAGAGACAGAGAGAGACAGAGAACATAAAGCCCAATAAAAAAAGGGACACGGAAACCAGAGGAGTGGTGAGAAATCCCAAGGTCATGAACACTGTGCCCCATGGTTACCCTGTTGGCCTCGTGTCTCTCCATGGGAAAACACATCTTCTCAGTAGATAAAATCACTTGAAGATGCCAAGACAGCAGACACGCTGAGTGACGGGCTGCCGCTTAGTGGATATTTCCAACTGTTCCAGGGCGCTTATCTGTTAGTCACTTGAACGTCCTGGGCTGACCTGTGCCTCCAATGTTCCATCCGTCCCTGCAGCAGAGAGGTCTGCTGATGCAGGAGCTGCCTCAGATTACATTATTTTTATTTGGAAGGTTTGCCTCTTCTCAAAAGAGAAGCAGCAGAAGTAACTCAGAAATGGTATTTATTACAGCTGCTGACACATCTCAGGGTTATGAAAGATGTCTGCATTCTTTCCTCTCATTTAGCCAACACTTTGGAGAACTCACTTTTGGACTCTCCACTCTGTAAGCCCCCCCCCCGCCCCCTCCCCCCTTTCTAGAACATACTGACCTCAGCTCTGTTCTTTTCTGCTGAGTCATATCCCCAGCACCCACCTCCGAATTCTTAATTTGTGGAGCCCGAGGAGCTAAGTACGCTTGCGTGAAGAGGCACCACGGCTGGAAAAACTCAGGAACAAACCATGCAGGCCATGGTGGCTTTTGTATGTGCCTGGAATCGATGTATGCTCTTCTCACTTTGGCAATTTGCTGACAATCAGTGTAGATTGCTTTGGGCATAAGCCAGTATTTTCTAGACAAAAGATAGTGTAATAATACAATGTGAACCCACCATCGGAAGCCGCGTTCACCAACCAGCAACAAGGCAGGAAGATAACAGGGCAGGAAGCGGTCTGTCTTAGTCAATGTTCTAGCACTGTGAAGAGACACCATGACCACAGCAACTCTAATGAAGGAAAGCATTTACTTGGAGCTTTCTTATAGCTTCAGAAGTTTAATCTATTATTATAGTAGAAAGCATGGCGGCACACAGGCAGACATGATGCTAAAGAAGGAGCCGGGAGTTCTACAGCTGGATCCACAGCCAGCAGAAAGAGAGAGCTACTAGGTCTCGCTTGAGCTATTGAAACCTCAGTGACACACTTTCTCCAGGAAGGCCACACCTACTCTAGCAAGGCCACAGCTCCCAATTCTTTCAAGTAGTGTCACTCCCTAAGCATTCAAGCTCGGGAACCTATTCTTTTTTTTCCCCTAAGTATATATATAAGTATATATATCTTTAAATTTATTAGTTCTTTTTATTTTTATTTTTAAATGTATTTTATTCATTTATTCATATTACATCTCAATTGTTATCTCATCCCTGTATCCTCCCATCCCCCATTCCTCCCTCCCTCCCATTTTGTGAACCTATTCTTAAATGGAGTCATTCTTATTCAGACCACCAAAAGCTGTCCTAAGCCGCCTCACCTCAGCTGCTCCATCTTGTTTGTGTCTTATCTCCTCAGTACATGGAGACGGTTAAAGGGAACTGGGCCAGAGACTTTCACCTACACTTACCAGCTCTGGCGACATACTACACACACACACACACACACACACACACACCTGCAAGAGAAGACCTGCATGGTGGCTGGCAGGTGTTTTTTATTTTTAGTCTAAGGAATGATATCATATTTGAGCAAGTGCTTGATGCTACTTACTTATTAATATGCCCTAAGGCTCTCCCTCTCCCATATGAAATTTGAAGGGGCTCAGGAGAGGAAAAAGCATAAAATAGAAAAGCTGTAAGAAAAGACTATTACGATCAAAGAACTGTAATTTGGATTGGAATGCATAGGCAATTCCCTTCAAGATGGCAGCTAGAATCACTCATCTTCTATGTCTCCTGAGATGCTCCAAAGTTAAAATTCAGGATAGAAATGAAGAGTGCGCACACAGTTACTACGTCCATAGGAGGATATAATGGGCTCACGTTGAATCCTCACTGAGTGTACTCCTGAAGTCTTCTGTCTTCCAGGAGTTTAGGAGCGCAGGGTGTGGGAGGGGCAAATGAGACAGGCAGGAATAAAGACAAATCCTGTTGCCGAGAGGTGGTGCTGCATGCCTGTGGTCCCACGACTCTGGGAGGCAGAGGCAGGCAGATCTCTGTAGGCTTTGAACTTTTTCAAACCAACTTTATTTGGGGCTCTCTAAATGCTTACACCTCCCTTCCAACCCACCTACTCTAGATAGGAGAACAAAGAGGTTAATGGGAACAGAAGAAGCAGACCTTTTTAGGCTCTGTTCCTTGGAGTGATTCCAGTGGCGTAGTCGGCAGGATTCCAGTTAAACAGTAAACCAGTAATTCAGGGAAGATGACTGCAACTGCAGCCGCTGAACCCAGAGCAGCAGCCAGAACCCGGAGCCTCGAAGCATTCGCTGGAGCGGTTCTCTCTGGGAACATCTTGAAGTAGAGTGATGAACAGCCAAGACCAAAAAGCCCTCTTGTTTTGTGCTCTTATATATATCTTCTCTCCAAGTCCATACTAGGATGTTTATCAGTTGACAAAGACCACGTCCCTGCAAGAGGCAGTTCCTCTTCCAGTGGACAAACATCACCTGTTCTCTCACAAGTCTGTTTTTAGCAGAAAAACACCCTTACACACCCTTACACACCCTTACACAAATCTGTTTCACATCCCACACTTAGGATCAAAACAAAAACATGTTTACATCCACTACAGATCTCTGGGTTCAAGGGCAGTCTGATCTAAAGACTGTGTTCTAGGACAACCAGGGCTACACAGAGAAACCCTAAAAAACAAAACAAAACAACAACAACAAAATGAAGCCTATAAACACATGAACCTGGTCTTCTGATAGAAAGCACCCAGCCCTTATAGACACGCCAGTGATGCTGGGTACACTGTCCTCTGCTCAGCCAACCTGTGAGCGATGTGGCCAGTGGCAGGAGCCACTCTCCCTGTGCAGGAGAAGTAGACTTCCTTACTCTCAGCTGACCTTGATGCACACATTGTCAACAGAAACTCAGTCATGTCACCAGCAACCTTTTCCTGAGAGGCCCAGCAATCAAAAGTGTCCCCCAGAGAAGTAGAGAGAAAATGGCTCATTAACAACCAGGAGACAACACCTGGCCTAAGCAAATTAGCCTCCAGAAAGGAGGGGTGGAGGTCAAAGATCACCTGAAGACCATTTTACAGGATTAACCACTGTCTGAGGCTGACTAGACCCAGATTCTCCATCTTTAAAATTCAGCTCTCTCTCTCATACACGGCAAGAGCATAACCCAGCCTACGAAATACTGTTTGGGACCAAGAATTAGATGCGCGTGCTAGTGTAGAACAGGTTATGGTGCTAGGGGTGCAATTCAGTTGGAAGACTGACTACCCAGTCAGTTTACACAAATTGCTGGGTTCCATCCACAGCACTGCATAAGTCAGATACGGCAGTACACACCTATAATCCCAGCACTGGGGAGAAAGAGGCAGAAGGATTACAAGTTCAAGGTTATCCTTAGCTCCTAGCTGAGTGCAAGGCAAGCCTGGGCTACATAAGACCCTTGCTGAGTGCAAGGCAAACCTGGGCTACATAAGACCCTAGCTGAGTGCAAGGCAAGCCTGGGCTACATAAGACCCTGCTTCAGAAAGAACAACTTTCCCCATGTTAGCAATGCTGTCTCAGAAGTATTATCACTCATATTATAAAGTATTTTCAATTTTTCTTTTTCTTTTTTTTTTTTAGTGGTAACAAATGACGATATGGAGCCTGTGCTCTGTGCTCTCGTGTGAGTTTGATGCATGGTGCCTGCCCCACTCCGTCCTTCCCCAAGCAGGCAGGCTCCAGGCTCTGCCTGCCCAGAGTTAGCTGTCCTGAGTGCTTTTGGACCTAGCAGACTGGCTCCTCTCCTTTTTTTCAAAGGGGTGGGGTGAGAGCTTGGCACTGAGACTAGCAGTTTTCCAATTTAAACAACAAGCCTCTGGTTCGGGGGGGCCTCTCTCGCACTCTGGGAAGTCAGCTAGCTGCCCCCACCTGCAGATCCCAAACTGTCTGTGTTGGTCACTGGTTCTCAACCTGTGAGCACACCTTAGGGAATCCAACAGCCTAAGACCATCAGAAAACACAGATAATTACACTACCATTCATAACAGTATCAAAATTACAATTATGAAAGAGCAATGAGAATTGTTATGGTTGGGGTCACCACAGCAAGAGGACCTGGATTAGAGGGTCCAGCACCAGGAAGGTAGAGAACCACCGCTGTCGGTGCTGGCTGGGCCAACTTCTCTTCCTGTTACCTACGCCCTGCTCCTCAGGAGCATCTTAGGCACCCAGAGAAGGTGTACAGATGCATTCCAAAGTAATATTGCTTTTCTGTCTATTGTTTTTGTATTCTCAAAGTCCCCAACCCCACTTCCTCCAACCAGGGTTTATACATTTTGCTTTCTCTTCTGTATGTCTATGGAACTTTCTATAAACCAATGTCATAGAACCTATCACATGATTTCCTATGTTTCTATTCTGTCTTCCCCTGTTGAAATGACTGATAACTATCTTTATATCACCAGCTCCTCGCACAAGTAGCAACTATTTTACCAACAGGACCCCACTCCCTCCTCCCATATCTATGGCAGACATGACTAATCAATTGTGACTTTCTTCCCTACTGAGCCTAAGTATAAAATAAAGATGGTTTTCAACACAGTGACCACAACAACAAGAGGTGGCCAAAAAAAAAAAAAAAAAAAAAAAAAAGAAGAAGAAGAAGAAGAAGAAAAGGAAGATGTATTATTAAGGCTTTTTTGTTCTTTTTTTTTTTTTGATTGATGAAGTTTTGTGAGATTTCTGAATATAAAAATAGTAAACTAGTAAAGTAATGCAAATGCCTACATGCTGAAAACTAGGACAGGTATATAAACAGCCAGTTGGCAAATTGAGATACAGTACCAAAATATCTTCATGGAATTCACCCAAATTAGCTCAGCCAGAATGATGTAACTGCAGTTAGATCAGACATGTTGCTAACACCAATTAGGCTGATCAACTCTACTGTTGATATGTGTTGGCAGAAAGTTCTGTGCTGAAATTTTGACATGCATGATCTTGCTAGGATCACAGGATTCACAAATAAGTATAGGCAAAAATATTAAGATGGTACGAAAGCATCTCTAAACATCTTAAGATGGATTGGCCAACAGTATATTCACGGGAAGAGACACAAGAACATTCCACTCATTAAGGACCAAAGTTAAATACTCTTTATTTCTATAGCAAAGCAACTGAGCAGGTCTTGTATTTGGTGGGAGCACTGATGCAGGACTGGGAAGATGGCTCAGTGCCAGACCTGGGTTCAGATGCCCCGGGACCCATGCAAAAAGCCAGGCATGGTGGTGCACACCTGTATTTCCAGCCCGGGAGAGGCAAAGACAGGAGGATCCAGGGTCTCACTGGGTAGCCAGTGGTGCCAACCAGAGTGCTTCTGGTACAGTGAGAGCCATTGTCTCAAAAAATAAAATGAGGAATGACTATGGGAGACCCCCAACATTGGCCTCTGGCCTCTACACACATGAGTTTTTCTTTTTTGCATTTGGAATATTTGCATATGCATAATGAGATATCTTGAGAATGGGACTCAAGTCTAAACACAATCTGTATTTTCAAATGTAAATTAATGTATCTTTCATGTGCACCTTATATATGTAGCCTAAAGGTCATTTCATACATTTTAAATAATTTTGTGCTTATAACAAAGTTTCATGGTATAAAAGTTTCCACTGATAGCATAAAAACTTTTTAAATGTTGGCATAATTCCGCTTTCAGATTTTCAAATAAGGTATACTTGGATTAGATGTAAAATCTAAATTTTATTTTATATTTTACATATACATTTATATTATAACACATATATATAGTAAACTACCTACAGTGAGAAGAACCACAAAACAATCAAGAATTATATAAATGTTACATTTGTAGTGCTTTGGCTACTTGTATTTGGCAGTCTTGAAGAAGACATCTTTCCTATCTTGGTGTGTCTAAAATTCTGAATGTAAATCAGCATCTATCATATCTCATCAATATCAACTTAAAGCATCTATCTAGACCAGAAACATCTTAACCCCTAAACAACTAAGCATAATTGTACAAAAACTAGATTAGTGAATCTACTCAACTTAATGCCTTAATTGTTACTCACAAGGTTATTTTTAATTCACTGGTATAGAATTTTGTATATAGATGCAAAATGAGTTTAATTTTTGATACATGAGTATAGCATTCAAATTTAAGATTATTCATATATAAATTCTAGTATCAGGTATTGTACCCATACAACTCAAAAATCTAAATTTTGAAAGTGTGTAGCTCTGAGACAGGAGATTTATTCTTTAAAGTCCAGAGCTCTTTTATTACAATTGGCCCTTTCCTATGGCCCCATAGTCTGCTTAGATAATAGAGATTATTATTTTACTATGAATTAACTCCAAACTCACTTTCTACAATTAGAATCATCTGTGAGTCTTTTTTTTTTTTAATACTCATGCTGTGATGATTAATCTTATCTGTCCATTTGATTGGATCTGTGATCAACTGAGAGAAGCACCTCTAGGCTGGTCTGTGAGTGGACTTTCTAGAAAGGGTAGCTGTCGGGGAAGATCTTTTTCAGAGCCCCTTCCTGCAGAAGCCCAGACACAAATAGATCTAAGAAGGCTGCTTTTGCCCACCTGCTTTCACTCCTTGCTGATGTGAGCATCTACTCTATTGCTGTTGTTGTTGCTGCTGCTTCCATCCTTTGCTGTCATCAGAAGCCAGCTTCCTTGGCTTTCCCAACATGAATACTAGCAGCTCTCCATGAGCCCCCAGGCCTCCCTTGCCAGACTGGGATTGCTGCAGCATCAAGCATTGTGGATTGCTTAGCTATAGGGCACTCAGCCTCTCTGGAATACAGACAGCCATTTTTGGAGTACCCAGACTTTATCCTATAAGACAACCCAATGGCCGACCTCTGTAATGCAGTCATCCCATCACTCCTGCTCCTCTAGAGCAGTGGTTCTCCATCTTCCCAAGGCTGCGACCCTTTAATCCAGTTCTTCATGTCGTGGTGACTCACAGGCGTAAAATGATTTCATTGCTATTCATAACTGTAATTTTGCTACTATCATAGTGTACACATCTGGTATGCATGATATCTGATATGCAACCCCTGGGAAAGGATTATTCTACCCCCAAAGGAGTCTTGACACACAGGTTGAGAACCACAGCTCTAGAGACCCCGGACTAATAAACATGCTTAGAGTGCACAAATTCAGTTTCATAAATCCAAGATGACTCGGATATTGATACTTTTTAATAGATCCCCAAACATGAGAACTACAGCTACAACCTGCACCTCAACATCTGCCTAGAAAGCACATCTCTACAGGAATCTCAGCAGCAAATTCACGTTGCTCTACACTGCACTGTCTAACCCAGCCCCTCACCGTCTATGGCATTTGAGCTCACCATGTGAGCACTAGATAATGTGGCCAGTCCCCTCTGAGGTACTGAGTTATCTTCATCTTATTGTAGTAAATTTAAATTTAAGGCATAATTTAATTATTAGAAGATGTGTTGGTGTGTCTGAAAAAAAATTGAATATCTGAGTCAAATTTCAGCAGTAAATTTGCCCCGAGAAGAAGGAGTTAGGCTCAGAGCCTCACCCTGCAGGCCAGCACCCTACCACTGAGTGGTAGCCCCAGCCTGCTTGTTGGCTTTTTAATTTTGAGACAGGGTCTCTCTAGGTTGCCCAGGCTGGCTTTGAACTCACTCTGTACTCAGGGCTGGCAATGACAATCCCCCTGCCGCAGTGCCCTGAGTTCTCAATACAGATCCAGTATATCTAGCAAAAACCCCATGTCTGAATTGAGACATGATTAAAATGTAGGAACAGGGAGTGGATTTCACAGAGGTAATGTCAAGAAAGCCAGCATTTCTTTAATAATTCTCACACTGAGTCCATGTTATAAGGATAACACTCTAACATACTGGGGTTAAATGAGATTATGTTATCAAAATTAATTTCACCTGTTCCTGGCTACTCATTTCATGGCTATTAGGGCTAGTGGAACACACCAGTAATCCTAGCACTCAGAAGGCTGAGGCAGAGCGAACATGAATTTCAGGCCAGTCTGGACTATATAATGAGATTCGAACTTAAACAGAACATTAAAATAATATATTTCAAAAGGTAAATAACCAACTTGTAATTTCAGTTTTACATTAACTCAGAATGTTCTTCACCCAGTATGCGCTTCCTGAGACCATGTACATGTATGAAACAGGATGATCCATCTTGGAAGGGTCAAAACAAGATTGTGCCGCCCTGCAAAATCCAAGCCTTGTAGCCACTAAAATTCAAACAGTGTGTGCTTAGATGCTCATGGCTCCCAACAGGCCTGTAAGTTACAGTGATATATATGGAGTTGTGTGTTGGCTACTCTTCTCATGTCTACACCAAATACGTGACAAGAAGCAGTACAGGGAAGAAGGATTTATTTTAGCTCAAGGTTTGAAGGGATCCAGTCCACTGTGGCTGGAAAGGCGTGGTGGGAAGCTCTGTGACAACAGAAGTGCACACCAAGACTCCTCAAACCCTCTCTCATCTCAGTGCAACAGGAAGCAGAGAGAGAAGAGGGGCACGGCTATAGTGGGGCACAGTGACCCATTTACTCCAGCTATGCCCCACCTCCCCAAACCACACCTTGAATTGGGGACCACATGGCCACCCAAACCATGACAGCCTGTCCTTAGGATGATGTGACGGTTAATCTAAATGGTCAATTTGATGAGCTCTAGTAGGGTACATCTGTGGGGAGTTAACTAGGTTAAGTTACCTTCTGGGCAAGCCTGTGGGGGGTTAACTAGGTTAGGTTAGCCTCTGGGCAAGCCTGTGGAGGATTATCTAGGTGAAGTTAGCCTCTTGGCATGCCTGAAGAAGATTAGTGAGGTTAAGTTAGCCTCTGGGCATGCCTGTGGGGGATTCTTTTGATTGGGTCTCTGAGATGGGTAGACCCACACACTGTGGATTGCACCATTCTCTAGGCTGAGATCCTAAACAGTATTTAAAAAGGAGAAAGTAAGTACAGGCATTCACCACTCTCTGGTTCCTGGCTTTGAGAGGCCTCAAGCTCCTGCCATCAAGACTGAACCTTGAACTGTGAGCCAAAAAATTAACCCTTTCTTCTTTTGGTTGCTTTTGTCAGGGATTTCATCACAGCCATAGAAAAGTAACTAAAGCAGATAAGCAAAGGCCGATGTGGGGCCCACAGCAGCCTACCCAACATCGGGTGACTGGCACCTTAAACAGCAGCACTGGGACCCAAGTCCTTCAACCACCCAAGCCCCATGCCCATTTTCAACTATTCTCTCTTTGGCACAACATGTTCTGTGAGTTATGTTCCATTGGTTGGGACTCAATTTGCCCCGAGCTATACACTGCTTCTCAGAACACACCACAGCTCTGCCCAGCTTAGCAGTTGGGGGTCAGAAATCTCAACAGCTCTCCCCTACAGCTCAGAGAGTGTGTGTCATGGCTGAGAGCTTACAGTCTGGGGTCCCAGGAAAGTGTGCATAAAAAAAGGGAGAGCCCCGAGGTCCATGCTTGCTAGGACTCATTTCCACTGTGGCCTGGGAAGATGCTTAGGGGAGCTGACATTTTAGGCTGCTAGGATCAGACAACATTGCTAGGCTCTTCTAGTCCAACAAAAATACTGGCAGAGAGCAGGAAGGACTCTGAGCATGTCTAATAAAGCTGTTTCAAACCAGAGAACTAAGTGTGATGGGGTGTCATCACCTATCCATCAACAGCAGATCTTTACTGCGCATATGTGGAGAACCTAGCTCCACAGTAAGTGCTCAAGAGCCACCATAAGGCATTGTTTGGTTTTTCAAGTGCCAAGACCCTGCTCAGAACTTCCATGAGAACAGTGTCCAAAGGCAAGCTGAGATGGAATAAACCCCGCCCCCAGGCGTCGGTTTGGCTGCAGACCATGGGCTAGGGATCCTAGAGAGTCCTAGTGTACTTTGGGGACACAGTAGGCTCAGGGTCCACTCTGGCCTCCAGGAACACAGAGGAGATCTAGAAAATGTTCAGCATCAGACTGTAGGGCAACTGGCAGAAAGAGAAAGATCCAGACTCACACTTCCTCCAGCCTTAGGCTGGGCATACTTAACACTAGGTTTGAGATCTCACTGGGGACCTACGACCTGTATTTATAAGTTCCCTTTTTAGGTCACCAAGGAAGTAGAGCAGTGTTTCTCAGCCTTTTTAATGCTGTGACCCTTTAATATAGTTTCTCATGTTGTGGTGACTCCCGACCATAAATTTATTTCATTGCTATTTAATAACTAATTTTGCTACTGCAATTAATTGTAATGTAAATGTCTGATATGAAAGACATCTGATATTTGACCCCTGTGAAAGGGTCATTTGACCCCAAGAGTCCAAAGTCACAGGTTGAGCTATCCACTCAATTAAAGGCTTCTGGGATTTTTTTTTAAGAGTTCCTTTTTTCAAAAAGGCAAAGGCTGCCTTTTGGTATGAACAAAGATGCCCCTTCTAACATATTAACTGAACTTATATAATGTGTGTGTGCAAGGGAGAACCCATGTAAGAACGAGGTGTGGACAGGTCTATACATACCTCTGTGTGTCCTTATGTATCGTGAGAGTCTTAAAGCTTTGTGCAAAGAATAAAAATGCATTTTCTTGAGAGCAAGGGGCATGCTCATTAACTAACCTTCTGCTTGCCAAACTCCAAACTAGGAAGACTTAATCAAGTGATTTATATGAGAGCACTCTCTGTAAAAATAAAAAAATAAAATAAAATAAAATAAACCACCAATATTACTGATTGAATTACTGTGCTTTACTCTAATGATCCAGTGAGAAAGCAGTAACTTGCAGAAAAAGAACAGAAATGAGAGTAAGAACTCATAGTGCAGGCCACAGAAGGACATTTTAGGCATAAAATTGGTGGGTAAATACCAAAAAAGGGCCCCTTGGAGCAGTGGGAACTGCAGAGAGTCATTTCCCAAGCCCATCTCTGCGCAGCTGTTCTTTGTATTGTGCTGGCAGGATCGCACTGGAGTTCTCAGTGTCGAGGGCAAAACAAGGTAGTTCCAGCTAAGGTCTGAGAACCAGGGCACAGCTGAAGAGAGAGTAGACAACTGTTTGTCTCTAGAATACGAAGCTGGAGAGGTAGCTCCGTGGGTAGAGCACACACAGACGAGGGTGCGTGAGTTTGGATCCCCAAACTCTATATTTTAAAAAGCCAAGAGTGGTGGCTCAGTCTTGTGATTGTGTTTTTACTGCATCAGTGAAAACAGGTAGATCCCTGGGGGCTTACTGGCCCGCCAAGGTTCAAGACATTAGGAGATGCTGTCTTTATAAGCAGGTAGCTGGTGATCCTGAGGAAAGTCACCTAAGGCTGTCCTCTGACCCCCACATACATGAACACACACACACACACACACACACACACACACACAGACACACATACTTTAAAATAAATAAATAGCAGAATATGCCAAAAATACAGATGACCACAACCTTAAACTTATCAAACAATATTTTCAACACCAGCCAAAGAAAAGAAAGTGGCTGCGTTTATTTTTCTATTGCTACAATAGCAAATTATTGCAAATTTCATGGATTAAAAACCCATATTACTCTCATTCTATGAAAGTTAGACATAGGCAGCCTATATTTCTGGAGGCTCCAAAAGAGAATATATGTCTTCCCCCTTTTCCAAGTTTTAAGGTTGCCTGCTATTAGGTTCAAAAGTGGAATGTTCCCATAGGGCCAGTTGTGGCTTACATGTCCCCCTGGTAGGCTCCAGCTTGATCAATGGATTAATCTCTTGAGGTAATAATAAAAGAGGACATTATTGGGAGGTGGCAAAAGTAAGGTGAGGGAGCAAGTTGAAGGAAGGAATGTCCCTGGGAGAGTCTCTAGAAACATGTGTTTTGTGCCTTGTCCCTTCCCTCGGCCTCTTCCTGGCCACCATGAGCTAAGTAAGAAGCACTTGCTGCTGCCATAGTATCTGCCTCACCATGGACCCCAAGTAATAGATCTAGGCAGCTGTGGAGTGAAACCTCTAACCTGTGAGCTAAAAGAAAGTTTTCCATCTTTTAGATTGTTTCTGTGTATTTGTCACAGAAATAGGAAACAGACCGTGTTACTCACATTCCTGGACCGTGTCTGCTTCTTCCATCTTCAAAGAGAGCAGCAGCAGGGTGTCTCCAAGCCCAGTTCACTTGCCTTCTCTCTTCTCACCTTCTCTTCCTTACAGTAATTTTTGCAGTGACACTGGGACCATTGAGACAATCCATAATAATCTCTCTTCTATGATCCTTACTATGATGACATTTGAAAAGTCTCCACTACCATAAGGGAAGTATCATATTCACAGGTTGCCAAGATATGGATGTGTTCAAGGTGTGGGGGAGCAGGAGGCATTATTCAGTCTACCACTGAATAGTGGGGCTCCACCAATGAAAAAGTGATGCTTATTTAAAAGAAGTAATGGGTTTGCTCCTTTCTGTATGGAGTCTCTGTAGGGACTGCTTATGGAGTTGAACAGAGACCACCTATGAAACTGCAAGTAAAGCATTATTCTTCTGTAATAAAGTGCTGAAAGAGGACCCAGGCCTTTTTATACATAGTTAAAAACAATATAAATTACTATAAATTTTGGAGGGTAATCTGGCAATATATCACAAACATTTTTTCAGATTCTCATTCACATCAATCCAAAACTTATGCTTCTATAAATGTATCCTAGGGAAATCATCAGAAACATGTACACACATTTACCTGTAAGGCTATTTATCAAAGTGCTTCCACATAAATAAGAATATATAACTTGAGGCAAGAAAACTAATTTTCAATTTCTCACAATTCAAATAAAGTGCAGCATGCTTCTTTTAAACAAACACAAAACACATTTGACCATCCAGAAAATGTTGTAGATGAATATTTGACAGTATCACAAGAGCCTTTTTTTTTCAATGCCCCCCAGCAATGACATAGAAGGGTATGTCAATCCATACAGTGTACTTCATACTTTTGAGGTACAATGCTATCAATCAATGTCCCTACTGAAAACAAACAACACATTCAACTAGGGCATGCAGAGGGTGCTCCCTGACTGAAGGGGTAGAGGATGGGATGTCAGAGATTACTAGTTTCTAGGCTTCTTAGCAAAAGGTCACCTCTTCTATTAGCAGAAGCCACTCACTACAAGCAATGGAGAAAGAGGAGTGCTGTAGGTGAGAGACCCACAGGGACTCAGCAACCTGGAGTCACTCTGCAGAGAAGAATCAGGGACACAAACATCCTAGCCCCTGGCCTTGGTCAGACCTCTTCCCTGCGCACTCAGTGTTCAAACCTAGCGATAAGATCTGCTACATGGAGGTCCTCTACGGAACGAAGATGGACGGCAAAATCTCCAGACAGCAACAGACCATTGAGACCATTGCAGAAAGCCACAACTGGTCAAACTGCAAAGAACAACTGACCATGAGGTGCCGAGCCCCAGTGGCTACATCTACAAGGCGACTTCTGCACCTAAGGCTCAGGAGACATTGTGGAAGAGGGGGCGGAAAGACTGTAAAGGCCAGAGGGCCAGGAAATCTGCTGTGTGATTTTTGTCCCCTAGAAGTGACAGGGAAGCTTCACGAATGATACCACAGCAATGTGGCTGCCGAAACAAGACCTGAGCAAAGATAGTACTAATAGCCATGCTAACATGAAAAGGGGGGCGGATCTGAAGGGGCCCCATCCATAGCTGGAGAATTACAGGCAGCTAATAAGTGCTGAGAGCGTGAGAAATAGATGGAGGTGCTCCCTAACTGGTTATCCAATTCTAAATGGTCAGCCCTGAAATTACATAGTACAAGCAACACCAAACACACTCAGTAGGTTCTGCTTAACTATTTATGCATACACGTATATGTAACAGTAACAACTAAGGACCAGGGTGGTGGTGGCCCACTCCTTTAATCCCAGCACTTGAGAAGCAGAGACAGGTGGATCCTTGTGAGTTCAAGACCAGCCTGGTCTACAAAGTTAGTTCTGGGACAGCCAAGGCTACTTAGAGAAACCCTGTCTCAAAACATCCCCTCCCTTCTCCAGACCCCACCACACACCACAAAAATAAAATAAAATAATAAAAATTAGTTTATGCCTCTCCTTGTTGTTTTTTTTTTTTAATACACTTCTCTAGTTGATTACATATGGGAAATTTCTAATCCAATCCACTCAGAATATTCTTGACTTCACAACATTCCAGAGGCTTTGGTATTCAAAGGTGTGTTGAGACTATCCAGAGGAAAACAGCATACAGAATTTCCCAAACCTGTGTAATTCTACATAATCTCCTGGGGCCAGTACTCCTAGCAACAAAGGCGAGGCCAAGCTTCTCTAGGGCAGCCAGCACATCTTCAGACCCCACTGCACTCGTTCTGAGATCACTAAAGCAGTGAAAGGTTGCCGAGGAAGGTTGGCTTGGTCCCTCCATCACCTCTCTGGAATGTTTAGAAATGAATAGAATAACACAGATATAAAACCCATCAAATCCCTGGCTTCTCAAACGAAATCCTTTCTCTCTCCAACCTGTTATGTGGTTGTTGGCCTCAAATTGCCAAATAACTCAGCTCAGGTCAGGAAGAGACCACCAGTGGACTACACACACCAGGAGGACTTGGGGCCACTGCGGGAAACTCTCATTCACCTCTGGCAAACCCCTGTATGCAGCTGCGGAAGATCAAGCCAGGCTCACATCTGTTCCCCAGACACCCGACACTCCACCCCAGTGGCCCAGCCCAACAAAGCCTGGCCAGGTTTTCACAGTTAATTCCTGCAGGGCCCCCAGCCCATCCACTCTCTTCTTGCTCCTATGGATTTTCCGAGATCAAAGAGTGAGGTTTGTTTGCTCAGCATTCAACAGTACACCTTAAATTCTTAGCCTGAGAGGGGGGCCTGAAGGGAGGTCAAAGCACTCTATTGTTGCTTGAACCCAGCAAGCCACTATCAAAGTATTACCAGACCAGCTGCCATGTCTCTCTGAGCTTCAGGGTCCTGGGAAGTGAGAGACACCCCGACCCAGCCCAAGTCAAATACAAGAATCTGATGGGAAGTCAGGCAGAACTCCCCTTGGAGGTCACTCTGAGTTGATTCGGGCGATATACTTGATTGTGAGATGGAAACTCAGGGCTTTAGCCACTATCTGAAGGGTTGACCTTCAAATTAAAATGTGCCTTTAATTGTCCATTCTGGGCCATCCTTCTGATCTGGGCTCTTCTTCCTCCCCTTGGAAATTAATATGATGATGATGATGATGATGATGATGATGATGATGATGATGATGATGATGAACTTAAAATGTCACATAGACTGGAGAATTTCAAACTGTTAGGCAACATAAAACCAAATAAATAAATAAAATTAGAACAAAGCCTTAATAGGACTCTAATACAAAACAAAGAAAGTTGGAGTCCATTGGCCAAAGTCCATTTCCTCTGACTCAGCCATTTCCTCCCACCACTGTGTACCCGTGTTCTTGTGGTTTAGAAATGCTCTGTCCATAGTCCACCACTGGATACTGAAGACATAGAGAAGGAAGGAGAGCTGCTCAACTTCCCATGCTACATCAGGACAAGCTGCCCCCCAAATTCAGAGTGCGGATCCTAGGTAAAGTTGTTGCTCCTTCCAAGCAGTAAGGGACAGCAGTCACCCCATGCCTGGAGCTCCAGATCTCAGGTCTAAAACCAGAGCTCTGACTTGACTGTTCTCATTGGCACACTGCAAAGGGACCCGACCTGTTTTGAGAACCTTTTGGTTCTTTTCGAAGCATCCTCAACCACCCCTCCCTGACTGGGAAACGCCTGTACCCCCCTTTTCCCTGACTGCCCTCACCCCAAAGCTCCATCTCACAAGCCCCAGGCACTTCAGTTGCTACATCCTGTTTCCTGAACTTGGCTAGTCATTCGAATCACCTGGAAGCTCATTTTAAAAACTATATAGATTCCTGGACCCAGCGCCGAACTTAGTTAATCAGAATTTCCGAGGGGAAGGTCCAAGAACCTGTGACTTAAAAAGTACCCCAGACCGTTCCGACAAGTGGCAGGTTTCAGAAAGCCCTGCAGCAAGTAAGTTTTACACTTTATGACTACCTCCCAACCAAAGCAGAGGAAAGCTTACGTTTTTCATTGTTTGTTGGGAGAGGGTTGGGATCCTCTAGACACTTGTTTGAAATTACAAAGGCAAACCACCCCTAAAAATTTTCCTTCAGATCTTACAAAGAAATAACAATGGGCATGAACACACACAGAGCCTGTATGAGGCTGCTCTCTGCTGTGGTAAGAACAGAAACCGTTCACTGATGAGGGGACTAAGCCTATGTATGTTGCTGTGTGCATGAAATACTATACATCAGTAACACAGTGTGCAAATGCTTTGAGTGAGAAACACAGGTGTGTCTGCAGCAAATGAAACAATCTCACCATGTTACAAGAGTGAGTGGACATTACCAGTCTGTTTTTTAAAATACTGTAAAAGGGAGAAGGATTAACAAGAAAATACAATGTGATCTCCAGGACAGGGGAGGGATTGGTGCTATTGTTTATCCTCTTATATTTCATTCAATTTTACAGAATTTCTGCAGACAGTGTGGATTTTAGAAGCTATTGGGCCAGGGAGTTTATAACTATCTTTGGGAAGAAAAAAAAAAAGTAAATGATGGTATCTGTGACTCTTCAAACTATAGTATTTTTATTAATTCTTTGATAATTGTATTTAAACTCTCTCTCCTTCCCCGATGTCTTTCTGATTCATCTCTCACTTCACACACACACACACACACACACACACACACACACACACACACACACCTTGCCTTCTCTCAGCATCATGTCTTTTTAAAAATAACTTACAAATCCCAATTTACACTACAAGTATACTTAATGGGTATGGGGACAGCCACTGGAATATGGTCAGCCTATCAGGGGCCACACCCTTAAGGAAAGCCTGTACCCCCCTTTTCCCTGACTGCCCTCGCCCCAAACCTCCATCTCACAAGCCCCAGGCAGTTCAATTGCTACATCCTGTAGGCTCTCACTCGATCCTATAGAAGCCATCAACTGTCAGTAGTTCCTCAGCTCCTGGTGTTTTCGAGCTCCTCCTCAATGCTGCAGTGTAGACTGGCTCGATCTTGTACAGGTCTTGTACAGGCATCCGCAGCTGCTGCATCCGTGGGTGCAATGGTCTTGCTCTGCCCAGAAGACACTGTTTCACTCCAGGCTTCCCTGACTTCTCAGTCTTACAACCTTTCTGTCCCTGGTTTAACAAGGGTCCCTACTGCTATGATGAACCAGCACGACCAATAGCAACCTCAGAATGAAAGGGTTTATTTGGCTTACTCTCCCACATCACTGTTCATCACTGAAGGAAGCTAGGGCAGAAACTCAAACAGGGAAAGAACCTGGAAGCTATGGGAGAGTGCTGCCTTACGGGCTCGCTCCTCATGGCTTGCTCAGCCTACTTTCTTATAGAACTCAGGACCAACCATCAAGGGATATCCCCACTCCCAATGGGCTGAACCCTCCCCCACCGATCACTATGTGAGAGAATGCCCTATGTACAAGATTGCCTGCTTACAGCCTAAGCTTCTGGAGGCATTTTCTCAAGTGAGGCTCCTTCCTCTGAGATGACTATAGCCTCTGTCAGGTTGACAGAAAACTAGCCAGCACAAGCCAGGTGTGATGGTGCATGCCTTTAATCACAGTAGAAGTAGGCCAACCTGACCCACAAAGCGAATTCCAGGAGTAGCCATAGCTACACAGAGAAACCCTGTCTTGAAAAACAAACAAACAACAACAAAACCTAGCCAGCACAACTGACCTTTTGTCAACCTGACACACAAACACATCATTAAGTAAGCCATAATCTTTCCTTTCTTGTTCATCCCCAAGATTACACATTAATATCAACATTACAATAGGAACATTCTAAATTTTAAACTCCCCCACAGTCTTTAAAAATGCAAGCACTTAAAAGCTGGGTCTCTTTAAATTTTGTCTTTTAAATAAAATTTTAAAAATCCAAAGTCTTTGTAAAATTCCAAAATCAACTTAAAAGTTCAAAGTCCCTCAACTTTGGAGCCCTGTAAAATCAAAAATAAGTTAAATACTTTGCTACTTTAAGAGATAAGAATCAAAGCATGGTTACAATCTGAACAAAACCAAACCAAACTCCAACTGTGTAAATAATTCAGTGTCCAGTGCCTGGGCTTCACACACCATCTTCTGGGCTCCGCTAAAGGTCTGAGGTCCCTTCTCCAGCTCCTCCCCTGCCCCACACACCTTATTTCCTAAGCTCAGGCCAGCTCCACACTTGCTGCCATTTTTGGTGGTCATGCTATGGTGCTTGCATCTCCAAAATACTGGGGTCTTCCGTGGCAAGTGGGCTGCGTTTCCACCAGTGGCCACTCCTGGACTCTCTTTGTGGTGCCAACCTTCAACTTCTCTCCATGACCCCTTCAACCTTGGAGCTTCAACTGCTGCCCAGGCTGCACAGCCACCAATGCCCTCCTTGGCTTCTCAACAGTGTCAAGCCTCAAACAAACACTCTCCATGGTTCCTTCGTGCCTTTAAAACCAGGACCACCTGGGAGACTCTAACAAATGACCGAGTCCAGCTACCAGCATTGGAGACTGTGCTTTGCCCCCTCTAGAACACAGCTTCTGTATGTTCACCCTGGGGAAACACTTCCCCGAAGACTTCACCTCAGTGGTGCTGGTCTCTTCCTCATCTCCATCACTTGTCCCAGTAAAGCAAAGGTTTCACTTTAGTGGGGCTGGCCTCTTGTTAATCCTGGCTGATTCTTCAGCCCCAGATGACCAGAAACACAGATTCCTAATTCACAGTAGCAAATGGCCCCAACAGAATCTATAACGGACTCTCAGACTTCCCTCTGGAGGTTCACATGCCAGGCTCCCACTTTCTGCATTTCTCTCAATGTGCTTATCACCCAAATTCCCATAAAACAGCTCACCAAGCTTTGAACACTCAATGGTTTTTCGAGCCCAAGTTTCCAAGATCCTTCCACAATCCTCCCCAAAACAACACGGACAGGTGTGTGTGTCTCAGCAATATTGTACTTTCTTGATACCCATTTCTGTCTTACTTACCACTCTTATTAAAGAAGGCATTTAATTGGGCGCTTGCTTACAGCTTCCGAGGGTTAATCTATTATCATCACAGCAGGAAGACCACAGACACGATGGCATTGGTGCAGTAGCTGAGAGTGACATATTCTAATCTTCAGGCAAGGAGGATGCAACCTTGGTTGGGCTTTTGAAATTAGGAAACCCACCCCCTCACCCCCAGTGACATACCTTCTCCCACAAAGCCACACCTCCTAATCCCTCCCAAACAGTTCCACTAAGTGGGGACCAAACATTCAAACATAGGAGTCTATGCCCCCCATAGACTCACTGGTGGTTCTTACTATGTCATAGTTCCCACTCAAACCACCACATACCTCTGACGTCATGGTCCCCGAGCCTAGGAAGGAGGACTAGAGTATAAAGGTCCCATTTGTGGTTGAGTACCCCCACAGACACAGTCTCCTCCTCACTTTGACTAGCTGTGAGTTTCTGTGAACCTCAGTCCACTGCACAGTGAAATACCTATCAGAGAGAGATGGTCTGAGAGCTGTACCAGTCTACAGGAATAGAGACGCAGATTTAGACAATTTGATACCATGTCCATTTAGCAAAATAACAGTAATAGGTTCACTCCTGGGGCCTGTAAGCTTCGCAAACACGGGCTCTCAGCCAGGTTTATACTATTATGCATGTGTTTCCTCCTGTGGCGTGGGCCTTAAATCTACTCAGAAAGCAGTACCCCACAGCATTCATGCCATTATTGCACCCATGGGCAAATCTTGTCACACTAGTCCTTACGATAGCTCAAGGGTTCACAGCTGGATAAAACTGCTGATGACTTTTCACTCCAGAAGCTTGCATATCACCTTCTGGTATTGTGAGAGATAGCCACTGTAGAGGAAGCTTCCAGGTCAGTACCAGTTTGGTTTCTTCATGTGCTGGGACCAAAGGGTGTGTTGTCTTCAGCAACAGGGCCCCATCACCAAGTGGTGGTGGACAACCAAGAGCAATATCCTTAATCTGTTTTTGGGGGGGTCTCAGACACCTCAAGGGCAGGTATGCTACATCTGGCACTGGGGTCTTGAGGGTTTCCCCTACTTAGGGGAATTCCATTTAAACTCTTTCATGTGTGTGCATACATATTTAAGACGCTAACAAAACAGTAGGTTCCAAAATGTCTTCCTGAAACATCCTTAGTGTGAGTCATCCCTCTCCCCAGCCCCTTCTTTGCTCCCCCACATCCTTCTTCCACTTAGTCCTCCCTCTCACGAAAATTATAGAGGAGCTAAGTGTAGTGGTGTGAGGCAGGCGGCTCATGAGTTTGACGCATGCTTGGGCTACAGCATGAGTCTCTCCTCTCTCTGTCTCTCTCTCTCTCTGTCTCTCTCTCTCTCTGTCTCTCTCTCTCTCTCTCTGTCTCTCTCTCTCTCTCTGTTTCTCTCCTCTCTCTCTCTTTCTCTCTCTCTCTCTCTCTCTCAGATTTTTGTGGATGTTGTTATTGTTATTATATAAATTCAAAACATAAACAAAAACAAGAAACCCTCCCTTAGAAAAGAAAAGGACAAGATATTATAAACTCCTGGCATATAGAAAAGAATCAGCACAAAATGTCACGATGCAACCCACTATTTTATGCACTTGATATATGCCAATAAAAACATGCTCTTGAGAGGTGGAGGGAGAGGGGGGATGAGATCCCTATATATTTAATGAAAGCCAAGAATGTGAAGGATATGAATTTTTAAAATTTCTTATTATGCAGAGAAAGGAGACAGATTTTAAATATGATAGAGAAGTTAGGGTATTTGAAGAATCTATCCTGGGAGCCCAAAAGAAACTGGCTGTGGTTCCTCCAAAGTCCCAGTCCCAACAATCTGTCTGTCCTAATTTGTCCTACCTTGTATTTCTCTGGACAATCCCACTAGGGATCTTGCTCATACAAACAGCATTTCCCCAAGCCTTCGTCCGAAGCAGTCAGCCGCAACTGTTGAAGACTGAAGCTGCCCGAGGCAGAGATGGCTGACAAAGCCGAATAATACGATGACCTTAAGGGTCTAGAATTACCCACCATCTTCCAGGGGGCGTGGAAGCCCACATGCATGCGTAAGGCAGGAGAAAGTGCATGCCCAGTAAAGATTGGAGAAGCTGTAAACTCTCTCAGCTTGGTGATCCTGGGCCAGCAGAAGCAGGTAGGAGAGGCTAGTGCAGAGTATACACTATCTACCTAAGACCGAAGTGTGTTCAGATCCTCTCTAAAAGAAATAACAGCCCTTTGAGCAAAAATAAAAGAGTATGAGAAAGCAGTTCAGATTCATATGAAAATAAAAACAAACTTTAAAAGTTAACTACCTAAGTGGAAAGATAGTATACATGTTTCTGATACTGTAGGTGTCCGGAGAGATGGTTCAGTGGTTAAAACCATTGACTGCTCTTCCAGAGGACCTAGGTTGGGTTCCCAGCACCCACATAGCAGCTCACAACTACCTGTTACTCCAGTTACAGAGGCTCCAATGCTCACTTCTGGCATCCGTGGACACCAGGCACACACATGGTACACAGACACTATGTAGGCAAAACACCCACACACATAAAAAGTAAATTAGTTTCATCTCTCTAATTTAAAAAAAAAAGAATAAAGATGTAATTGCTGATATTTTTGTAAATTGGGAACGTGTACAAAAAAAAATCTATGAAAGTGTTAAAGGGGTACTGAGATGGCTCAGCGGGTTAAGGCACTTGCCACCAAGCCTGACGACCTGAGTTCAATCCCCAGAACCCACATGGTGGAATGAGAGAGACTTTTAAAAGCTGTCCTTTGACCTCCACATGTGCAGTGTTGTATGTACACCCACAACACACACACTGGATAAATAAATACATGTAAAAAGTTAAAAGAATGTGAAAAGCATAGGTATCTAGGGAAAATACCACAGACTAAGTGGCTTAAACAACTGAAATATATTTGGCATGGTTCTGGGCTCTGGCAAGTTCAAGGGCATGCCTCTTTGCTTGTAAGCAGCCACCTTGTTGCTGTGTCTCTACAGTGTCTCTTTCTCCAATAAAGGCACTCTGCAGCCATACCGGGCCCTCCTCATGTTCTCTTAAGCTCAGTCTATGAGTTCAGTCACGTTAGAATCAGGGAGGAGATGCACATAAATGCTCAGGCCATAGTGAAAAGTTTATAGACTATACAAACTATTTTTACAATCTTCCTGTAAATGTGATTAAACGTTGTTAATAGCTGTTGCCACTGTGCTCTCCAGAGCTTGGTCATCTTATGACTGAAGTGTGACCCCGCTGAGCCGCAGTTCCCTGGCTCTTCTGCCCTGTGCTTCTGTGAATCCAACTGCTTCAGGTTCCACTTGTGAAGGAAATGACGTCATATTGGCCCTTCTGAATGGCTTGTTTCCTTCGGGCACAAAGGCACACACACACACACAGAGAGAGGCACATGAGCACATGCTTGTGAACACACAGGCACACACATGTGCATACACGAGTGCACACACCCACAGGCACACACGCTCACACACACACACATACACACACACACATACACACACACTAAACAGCAGCTCCATGGTAGATGTTAATTAGGGCCACAACAATAATCATCTCCCAAGGTGTACATCAGAACATCACATCACACTGTTTGCTTTCAGGACACAATTTTATATTTTTACTTTCCTTTTTTTTTTTTTTAAACTTCATTGTGTCCTCACATTAATTTCATAAGGCAGTTACTCCCACAGTATCCATCTCACAGGCCGGTAAATGGAGGCAGAGATGGTTATGAAGCTTAGCCAAGAAGTACACAGAACCAGAGTTTAAGCCTCTTCACTGTGACTCCGGAGTCCTTCCTCAGCCACCTCATCTTCCCACCTCTCAGGGAAATGGAAAAAGGAGGAAGTTCCCAACACTTGCCCATTCTACTAAACTGAGCCAACACTGACTGGGCTCTCGCTGAGCCTGCTCACCCACGACTCCGACTCTCTGGAACTCTCACTGCCTACTTCTTACCAGCTACTCCTTCACTGTGGGCTACATGCGTCTTCCATCTATGAAACAGCTTGCCTACACCCTCAAACCTGACACTCACTAGACTCCATGTGGCAGAGCTACCTTGGGATAAAGAGGTCTTCAGATAGCCAGAGCCATATTTCTCTGAGGCTGGTAAACCCTAGACTTGTTCTTTCATGCTTATGGCCCTCTGGATATCCCTAGCTGCTCTGTGGAGTCACCATTCAATAATGCAACACCCCGCCCAGAATCCTGATGCAAACTCCTTGATTCTTCAAGGCAGCCCAGGGTACAATACCAACATCCCTCTAGCAAGGCAGTTCTCAAGACATTCAGCCAATATAACTGTGACTCATTGTGCTGATGAAAGTTTTTTGATTGGATAAATTTGTAAGTCAAAGGTAATTTTTTATTAGCTCAATTTCTATTATTAATGCTTTGGTAACATGTGTGTGTGTGTGTGTGTGTGTGTGTGTGTGTGTGTGTGTGTGTTTATTTAAAGAAGTACTATAATAGAAAAAGTTTGAAATACCCATAAGCAAAGGGGTGGAAAAATCATCCAAAAATAAACTACCTTAGTGTCTTAATGTATACCCCTCCAGACATACTTCTATGCATATGTGTTTATGTAAAAGTGAGATCACATGTACTGCCTCCAGCCTCCCTCATCGAGCCATGTTGTGAGGAACACTGCCAATTTTCCAGGTTTATCATTGCTCCAAATGCTCATCTTTGGAACTTTCTGAATTTTATGACTTGGAAATATTCCATAAGATAGATACATCTGGTTTATTTTACCTTCCTCCTATTCTTTTTTTTTTTTTTCTCTCAAAGCAGGGTTTCTCTGTGTAGCCCTGGCTGGCCTGGAACTCACTCTATAGACCAGGCTGGCTTTGAACTCAGAGATTCACCTGCCACTGCCTCCAGAGTGCTGGGATTAAAGATGTGCACCAAGGGCGCCTGGCCCTATCTTTCATTTTTGAACACTGTATTGATTGCATTTGAACAATTATCTAATTGTCTCAGTTTTTGTCTAATGTCCTCATATTTAATAAAATAGGATTTAAGAAGCACGCACCAGCAGTGATCCGAAGTTGCGTAGAATCCTTTCTCCCCTGCGTTTCGTTCTTTTTCTTTGCCTTGGTTTCTATGATCTTCTTGCCTGTCACCAAACCCTTTCACCCATCCAAACCAGCCCCCTCCTGTCTTTTACTCCCTCACCAGCTGCTCGCCTGCCAGCTTTTCTGAGGCAACTTCTTCGCCTTTTCCTGAGCCCATTTCTGCTATCTCCTCTGGTGCTTTCATCCACTCGCCTTCTGTCCTATTGACTAACTATCCTTTGAAGCCCTACTGTACAAAAAAAATGCACATGAAGCCCCATGGGGATCAAAGAGTGCCTCCGGTACATCCTGAGTGCTAAAGAAATTCCCTGTCTAATTGGAAATGCAAGGTACGTATAAGCAACCATCCTGGTAAATTGGCTGTCTGAAAGGGAAAAAAGAACCTCCGGTGCACAGGCTTGCCAGGTTCCATGCTACAACACATTCCCACCTTCCCACCATGGGCAAGCACCAATATGATGTCATCAAGTCAAGCAAGAGCTGGAAAATAATGTGCACAGATTAGCTCCAGGACACAACTGAATCGATGAGAAAAGGTAAAATGCATGCATATATGTGTGGATGTGTGTGGACATACATACATAGATATGCATGCAAATAAATATGTCTTCTAACTTCTCAGACATGGTCATATATATAGACATATATATATCCAGAAAAAACAAAAACTAAGCAGATATTTACAAGTACACAGTCATGTTGTCACCACTACCAGTAGCATCTTCAGCATCAACCACATAAACTGAGCGTGTAAGGCACACCCAATGCCACATTTGCTGTTTCACATAGCTCCCTCTAAAACAGTGGTTCTCAACCTGTGGGCTGTGACCCCTTGGTGGGTCAAGGGACTTTTCCGTGGGTGTCGCATATCAGATATCCTGTATATCAGATACTTGCGTTAGTGGCAGTAGCAGAATTACAGTGATGAGGTAGCAATGAAAACGATTTTATGGTGGGGGGAGGGGCCACCACAACACGAGGAACTGTATGAAAGGGCCACAGCATTGGGAAGTTTGCAAACCACTGCTCTAGAACACATTCCTGGGAAGTGGGGTAGTTAGGACCGTCATCCACTTTACATCACCTCTGCAACTTTGGGGTCTAGAAGAGGGAGCTAGCTCATTTGCCCTTGGCCGCTCAGTACAGTAAGCAAAGAAGCTATCTTTACATCCAGGTCCCGCTGGTTCGACCCGGGCTTTTGGTGGCTGCCTTCTCCTACAGCTTCCCGCCAAGGAGGTAGAGACAGCCTATCGTCTCATGCTGCAGATTCAAAAGACAGGTCAGCCTTGAGATAAAAGAGGCAGCTTGAGCTGCTTTGAGTCACATGACCAGGCTGCACCACCACCACCACCACCACCACCACCACCACCACCGCCACCGCCATCACCATCACCACCACCACCACCCCATTATATGGCTGCCTTCTCTTGCCTACCAAAGGTCTCCCTTGAGGCTTCCTTTCATTTTGTCTTATTTTAAATGATCCTTTGTGTCATTTTGCTTATAATTTGTTTCTTGGTTTAGTTCCACAACAGAAAGACCTGAAGAAAAATGAGCAGATTCCATCAGAACACCATGACGATGATTAAATACTTGAAAATGAGACGAGCAATGGGAAGTTAAACACACCAAGAGTCTCTCTGTTGGTGCAGAAGGAGGGAGAGAGAGACAGAGACACAGACAGAGACAGAGACAGAGACAGAGACAGAGACAGAGACAGAGACAGAGAGAGATTTTGTGTACATTGTCTCTCATCCTTTACAGCAGCCTTCCGGAGGAGGCCTTAGGAATCCATATGCTTGCAAATATAGGTTCTAGCCTCCTAGCAGAGGCCTGAACACTCAGAGAGCAAGCCCACTACCTCTGGCTCTTGGCCAGATTTTTTTCCCACATAAAGAGTGCCTGCTGTGAGGTCACAGGGCAGCAGCACTTTCGACATGTGAGGTCGAGTAACTCTTTGTTGGGAGCGATGCCGTGCACTGTAGGATGTTTACACAGCCTCAGCGCCAATTCCCCGGATGCCAGTAGCAACCCCAACGTTTGCCAGCTGTGACAAGCCAAAAAGCCTCCCTGGGCCTGACCAAATGGTCCCAGCGGGGGACGTCCCTTTCCAGGTAAGCATCACTGAGGCTGACACTGATAGCACATTGGTGTCTAGCCACCCTCCCTCAGGGAGACTTTGTTTTAAGCAGTCGAGCTAGGAATAAGCAAAACTGTGTGGGTCACATACAGTGCTAACTGTAGTACATGCTGCTTCACTCTGGGCTATCCTGAAGGTTGGAGAACAGCCCTTCCTTCTCACAGACAACAAAAGGAAAGGTGTATGTTTATACTGACTTCGGCTAGGTACCAGTCAGAGCATGTCGAATGTCCTAACTCAGTTTATCCTCCTATTGGCTTATGAGGGGAGTACAATGATGCTTTCCATTTTACAGAATAGGAAACTAAGGGAAACAGCAGAATTAAAGGCCTGTCTGTTATTGATGACAGCTCTCCCAGACCTGTTTCCTGGGGCCTTCTCTTACAGTGCTAGCTAGCCCTGACAGCCTCCCTTCAAGCACACCCTAAACAATGCAGTCCAGACAAGGGCTGTGTAAGGCCCATTAGAACAGACACAGGCTCAGCCGGGGACCTACACAGGAGCAGGCAAAGGCCTGTAACAAAAATAGAGGCAATCAAACACGATGCTAAGTAGAAGCTGAGTGTGTTGGGAGGCACAACAGCCTGCCACATCTCTGACACACAGATAAAAACACAAGTGACTGTGAAATGGAGAAAGGAACTGACAATCAAGTGATAAATAGAAAACCAAGGCCGCAGTAAACCACCGCCGGCCCTCCTGTCCCAGATGAGGGCTTTCGCCTGCAGCAGACTCTAGCAGGGCATTGAAGCTCTGGTCCCGCACAACAGCACCAGTATTGTAGCTTCCGTTGAGGACTCTCCATTTTCGTGAGTGGTACAGAACAGATAGGTGCTGGCTTGGGAGAACCAGGTGGCTTTGCCTAGCCCTCCAAGTGAGTCTCCTCATACTGCTCCTGACAGCCAGCCCTGGATAGAGGAGCCGCTGTCTTCCCCATTTCACAGAGCAGTAAGTGAAGTGAGTTAACTCCACCTCCATGCAGCCTTTCTTTTCTTTTCTTTTTCCGAGACAGGGTTTCTCTGTGTGTATCCCTGACTGTCCTGGACTCGCTTTGTAGACCAGGCTGGCCTCGAACTCACAGAGATCGGCCTGCCTCTGCCTCATCTAGTGCTGGGATGACAGGCATGGATCACAGTGCCCACATAGTGCCCACATAAGGCCTTTCTTAGCTGTCCCCTTATTGTCCTGCCCACTCTGGAGTCCCCAGACAGTCACAGCCCCAGGCACTGGCCGGCCCCTTCCCCAGGTCCAGAGCCATGACTGTAGCATTGTCTTAGTTTGTTGGACCACAGGAAGGGTAGCTTGAACAAAAGATACATATTGTTCTTATAACTCTGAAGGCTAGGAGACCAAGGTCAAAATATTGGCTGATCTCTCAAACGCTTCCTTTCTGTGCCTCCAAATGACCGGCTTCTCCCTGTGAGTGTCTGTCTGTCCTAATCTTTTCATAAAGACACTGGTCACAATTGGGTTAGGGGATTACACTAAACCCTCAGTTGAATTCCTTCTGCCTTGGGCGGGGGTCAGTTAGTTAGTCCCCACCCTGGATGGAGCCCTGGGATGTCTCCATCACAGCCACAGCACAGCTCAATAGCATCAGTTTTAACTACAGATGGCAAAGAAGAAAGAGGTGGCTAGCCTATGCCTCCAATCCCCTGAATTTATCCACAGGATTCCTTGAGTCTCTTCCTCAGGTCACTTGAAGTCAGCATGTTCTTCCTTGACACTTTGGCAAGTCACCACTGCCCCTGTCCCTGGGGCCTTGTGTTTGGCCCAGTGGGAAGTCAAACCAAAAGGCAGTGATGTCCCCAGATCAGCTCTGGAAGACATAATCTTGTTTTCTTTTCAGCTCAGAAGCCTGTTCTCCCAGACAGGGCTCCTGCATGGGCCACTGAACACCAGGCAAACCTCTCTCTCCCCCAGCCCAGCCCCTGTGGTCCCTCTGAGCAAACTAGGCTTTGGTGCCTCCGTGTTTACACTCCAACCTGTGGCTCGGGCTGTTTGCTCTCAGTGGGCTGTGACCCTACCTCCCAGGATGCTACTGTGCATCTGTTGAATTTGCAGCTTCCTGACTTCTCATATTTTCTCCTCTTCTCCATCTGTAAATGGCATTTCTCAGGGTAGGAGGGAGGCTCTGGACCACAGGTATGTTTCCTGTCTCCGCCAGCCTTGCCGGCTCCAATCAAAGGCAAATGCCTGTGGTGTGTCTGCTCCGCTGGGCTTAGGAGAGAGGTCAGAGGGAAGGGAGCTTCTCTCTTGGCCCTGCTGTATTAACTACCTCTGCTGCCTGAGGGCTCCTGCTTTGCCTGGCCCAGGACAACAACACAATATAGCAATTTTGAACTCCAAAGGCCGGGGTTCAAGTCCTACACTGTGGTTTCTTAATGACCCCTGACCACTCTCCTCTGGGAAAAGAAAGTTGGGTGGTAGGATATACCTCATGAAGGTTAGAGAGAGCAGAGCCACATGCCCTCCATAGTGTGCTTGTTGTGAGCATAAACCGGTGGAGCCCGGGAAGATGGCTGGACCCGGTGAACCACCCATGATGCCGATGTCTTCCAATTCCACCTCAGGACCTGAGCCAGCAAATTATTCTACTGCCACAAAGAAGAGCACAAGCAACTCTGGTCACTTGTCCTCGCCCCTGCCACTCCCAGAACCACCTCAGAACCTAAGGTAGCTGACCAGGGCAGGGCAGCAAAGCCAGTGTGTCTCTGTATCAACCACTTATGCCTGAGTTTCTGTTTTTCCATTTCATAACAAAACATCTCCATATTTTATGTTGAAAAATACGATTAATTCTTGTTTTTAAGAAGAAATATCAATGCATTAATTTTTAAGTGAAAATTTTAAAAAATTTTACTCAGACTTTGGGAACTCTTTTTTTTTTTTTTTCCTTTCTTTTCGGTTTTACTCTTGAGGAAAACGAAGTTAACTCCCTCCTAGGCCAGCAGACACATCTGCATTCCACATCTCTAACACTCTCTGCCTTTCCCCTCACATCCATCTTCCACAATACCCATCCCTAAAAGCAACCACCAATAATGACCACAAAAGCAGAAACCTTAGGCAAGGAGTAGCAGGTTATTCCTTGAGAAGGACTCCTGTGACTCAGTCCTTCCTTTCTGTCAAGCATCGTTGAGTGCAAAGCAAGAAGGCCACAGGAGCCCCCACTTACCAAGGAGGCCCCAAGGAAAAGTCATGGAGACGATGGTAAAAGCAGACTCAGGCCCGAGTTCTACCACCAACCTCCTCAATGGCACTGAGTTGCCCAAAGAGCTATCGACAGAACAAAGGAGCAAACAGGAGGTGAGGGGAAACCTTTAAGGAAATCAAGTGATGGAGCAGAGCCAGGAGAGGGGGGAGAAGGGGGGAGCGAGGACCTTTTCCACCATTCCTTCTGGAATGGGGATCAATGCTGAAGTCTCCACGCCTGTGTTCTCACAGATCCGAAATCACACACACCCAGTAATGCAGCCAAGCCTGCCAGTTCCCCTCGGGCTAAACACACTACTGTAAACCTGCTTCCCAGGAGCTATATTATGGACCAGAACCCTCATCAAGCTCCAAGTCAATGTGAGCTTCAGCGATTCCAGCAGAGAGCACTGAGCTCGTTGAATGCAGGGAAGTTGTCTTTAGAAACAACTGTCTGGAGACGTGCTCTCTAGCCAAGGCAGGATGTGGCCGCAGTCTACCCAGGGCACCTGGAGATGCATTATCATTTCCTTTAGGCGCTGGTATGGAGTGATAGACTCTGTGAAGAAGGAGTTATGTCCGCCTCGCCTGTACAGAACCCAGACCTATAGAGAGTTTCAGCAGGTGTGCGCTGATAGCACCAGGGAGAAGGCAGCACCCAACCACCTTGACTTGCCATCAATTAGAAATTAAGCCGTTATTGAAATGCCATGGGGTCCTGGGTCACACTCAGTGCGTGTCTGTATCTCTGTCTGTCTCTTCCTCTCCCTTCATCTTGATGTCTTCCAGGCTCTCAAAGATGTCTATCTATGCCTGTGAGGGTTTTTCACAGAGCTTCTGAGTTTGAGTTATCACATGGGTTTTCTGTCAGGCTCCATCTGCTTCCAGAACTGTGTGCAAACACTTACATTCCAAAGCCCAGGAAAAGGGAGGAGGGACCTAAAACAGTTTCATTTGTTCTGACCACAGAAGACATATGATCCAGAATGTGTGAAAGGAAGGCAGAAAAAGAAAGGGAAACAGACTGTCAGTCCTCGTCGCAGCCCACAAGGAGCCTCTCACAAACCCAAACAAAGAGGCATCTGGCTACGTGTAAACTAAGACGCACCACGGTATCCGACACCGGACAAAGCAACCCTCCGAACCGCCTCCCTCAAACAGACCTGGGGTGAAATCTTGACTTTCCAGATTGCTACTGGATGGACTTGAACAAACATCTTAGCCCGAGATTCAGTCCCCCCCTCCGCACCCCCCCCTCCCGTTGTAAAATAGGTCTGCCACCAAAGTGCCTAGTAAATAGTGATGAGGAAGCAGGAGTGGGAGTGACGTACAATGTCTCCTCCTCCTCTGGACCAGTTCTCCACCTTCCTAACCTGTGGTCCTTTAATACAGCTCCTCGGGTTGTGGTGACCTGCCCCCCACCCCCACTATAGTTTTGCTACTGTCATGAATTCTAATATAAATATCTGTTTTCTGATGGTCTTAGGTGACCCTCCCCCCCCCATGAAAAGATGGTTTGACCCGCCCCCCCAGGGGTCATGACCCACAGTTGAGAACTGCTTCTCCAGCTCTTCGGAAGACTTCTCGTCTCTTAAGTGCTCAGCATCCTCACGGGGCCTTCCCACTTTCTCCCCTTCTTCTTTCTGAAAAAAAAAAAACCACAGAGAACGCGAAACGCAAATCTCACACCAAAGCCTTCCTCTCCTTGCCCTGTTACCATAATGGTTCACCACAAACTAACAACCGAGGTGCATCTCCTAATTGTGAAAACAAACTGAAGTTAGAAGATTTAAGTGGCAATTTTTCATATGTAGTAAGATTTCCTTTTTTCAGTACATAGTAATTCTACAAAATAATAGTTTTTATTTTGACATTTTCACACGTGCGCATAACACCCTTCTGAGTGACAAATTTTGAGACTATTGACTGAGAGCTCATTTTATCCTTAAACAGAAGGTTCTGGAGAACAGAGCCATGAAGCGCTTTTGCAGGGAACAAGGCCTATGGAAGTTTGGGCATGTATGGTACAGTGGGACTGTGAGAGCTGAGTCAGAGCCCTGGCTCAAGTCCGATCCATCCGCAGCAATCCACTCTGTCTCCTCACACCTCCGTCTCACATCTGCAAGCAGAGCATTACTCTACCCGAAGGTTAAAAATTGGTTTTCAAATGGTGAAGGGCTCTGTAAACATGAGGGATTTGTTTGTTTTATTCTCTGGTTCACTCAAACATCTTTCTTTACTTTCTTCTTATTTGTTTGTGTTTATTAATTTTTAGAGAGGCATGTATCTGAGGCTGGACTCAAACCTGCTCTGTAGCTAAGGATGATGCTGAGCATCTGAGTCTCGCCTCCGCCTCCTAAATGCTAGGGTTATAGGTATGTGTCACCATGCCTGGTTTACCTGTAACTGGGAATTGAACCACAGGCTTCACTCATGCGAGGCAAGCTTTATCAGCTGAGCAGCATCGCCAATCCTAAATATATTTTTAAAATAAACTCTCTTCATTTAAGTGAAGACATCTCCCAGCTGTCCTTGCGTGACATCAATGAGTTTATCTGATTCTATTTCCGAGTACTTTACTGAGCCCCTAGGTTGTGATAAGCTCTGTGATAAAACTCTCTTGGAAGAGGATCTGGGTAGGTCTCAGTTTTGCCCTGGCCTCTAGTTTGTGCTAGATGCTATCAGCTGGAGCCTCTGGGGCACACAGACATGTGTGTGCATCTTCCTGGGCTTGGCAGTCTCTTCTTGGGGGACTTTTCAACATCCTTCCTAATAGTCCCATTCCCAGCAGACTGTGTGTTTCGAAAGGGTGGAGTGAAAAAAAGAGAGCTGGAAAACACCAGAAAGACCAACTGAGCATTACAAAGAAGAGATCCTTACAACATACACACAGGAAGATGCCAGGCAGAGTGTCGGGATTCAAAATCTATCTGCATTAAGCAATTGTGCAGCATCTGAGGCTTCTCTTTCTACCCACAATGCTCTCTTCCTATCCTCCTGCTCTGGCTGCTTATTTAGCCAACCTCAAAATTCAGCTCACTGCCTCCACATAGTTCCAGAATAGCTTAGACACAAGTCTCTGTGCACCTCTTTCTACAGTTCTGGAATTATCAGTTGAGTGTGGTCCATGCCACTGGTTTATGTGAGCTGCCTGGAAGCAAAATCTAGGCTGTTTTATGTCTGCCTGTCTCCAACCTTTAAGACAATAGGATTTGTTTTTTGTTTGTTTGCTTGTTTATTAGTGTTGTCTTATTTAGGCTTCTATTGCAGTGAAGAAAAAACATAGCAACTCTTGTAAAGGTAAACATTTAATTGGGGCTGGCTTACAGTTCAGAGGTTTAATCCATTATTATCTTGGCAGGAAGCATGGTGGCACGTAGGCAGACATGGAGCTGGAAATGGGGCTGAGAGTTCTTATATCATCATCAGGCAGCAGGAAGAGAGAATGACACTGGGACTGGCTTGGGCATCTGAACCATCAAAGCCTACCCGCAGTGACACACTTCCTCCAACAAGGCCATACCCACTCTAACAACACCACACCTCCTAACAGTGCCACTATCAATGAGCAGACGGGGGTTGGGGGGGCTGCATTTCCATTCAAACCACTACAGTGTCAAGAGCTCACTGAGACTCTATTCTCTCAGAGTTCTAGACTCATGGGTTTGAATCACATCAATGGAGAAATAGCCAAAATACAGGCGGCCATTTTACCGGGGAATGTTCAAATGCTGTTCCAAAGATCACATGGCTGTCTGATCCTTTTCTACCCATCTGTGACTTAAATGCAATGAGCATCAGAAAGAACATCTTTAATATCAGGAGGGTGACGCCAGGCTTGGTGGCGCATGCCTTTAATCCCAGTACTCGGGAAGCAGAGGCAGAGGCAGAGGCAGGTGGATCACTATGAGTTCAAGGCCAGCCTGGTCTACAAAGCAAATCCAGGACAGTCAGAAGTACACAGAGAAACCCTGGTTTGGAAAAAAAAAAAAGATCAGGAGGGTGAGGAATGTGGCTTTCAACCCACTAAGAATTCTGACAAGTGGGCGAGCTCTCGAGTCCGCTGAGATGCTGAGGATGTTCATCCCTCTGCTCTGTTTCTCACTGCTCTTGAAAATGCTGATTTGATTTCAGTGTCAAGCATGTCTCAGGGTCAGGTGATGTTCCCAGAGCCTTCCCTGCATCGTACCATATACCTTCCACTGTCACAGTTAGAAGCCGGGTCTATGGAGGAACCAAGAAATCCTTCCATATCCCAACTTGCTCCCCATACCACTTCCTGTGTTCATAGCATCATTAAGTAAGTGGACCAGTGCCTTCTCACTCAGCAGCAGATGTCACCTACTGACTGAAGGGGACAGGCTTTTAGCCTGACAGTACAGTGACAGAGCAGAGGGAGGGACTAGACTTGATTTCAGACTGTAACAGACCATAACCACAGGTCTAGAAAAGTACCTAAGCTGTGCTGAATTCAGCCTTTCAAATACTCTTTAGCCACTGGTTAGAACACCACTGGATGTCAAATGATGAATAAAAAGTCATTCCAGACCAAGCTAGACAGAGAGATGGCTGTCACAGGCAAGCAAGTGGCTTAACATGTAAAAACATATATAATATAATGAGAAAATATAAATGAGAAAGAAGAAACAGAGAGAGTCGGAAGAAGGAAAGGAAAGAAGGTGGGAGAGAAAGAAGGAAGGGAAAGAGAGGGAGGGGAAGAAAGGAAAGATGACAAGGGGAAGGGACCAGAAGGAAAGGATGAGGAGGAGAAGGGATGAGAGGGAAAGTTGGAGGGAGGCCAGGCCAGTGCACAGGCCATAAAGTGTCCTCTTGGTACCACTTTGGGTCTAATCCAGCATTGTTGTGTACAAAAGCAGAGACTATGGTGGGAAGCTGATGGGCCATCACCAGCCTGTGGGTAGAAGGTAGCCTGTGGCACGGGAGCAGCCGATGGCCATCTTCAGTGAAAAGCCAGAAAGAGCTCTTTCTGCCTCTGCCCTTTGAATCCCACCAAGCTCCATGCACCTGACAGGTAGAGACTGCACCCGTGCCTTACGATTCAAGTCCTTTAGACTCGAGCCTTCCATGAGAAGCAAATGGAATTCAGGACAAATGCCAGATGTTCACAGCAGACTGAGCAACCTGCATTGAGTTCCTGCTGAGGTCGAGTGGACAGCCAGCTTCCCCCATCACATGACACACAAAGCCTTCACAGCCATGTCTATGACATTGTACAGGCAGGAAGAAGTGCAGTATCTGACACCACATGACTCCAGGTACATGGCTGCTGACATATAGTTTGTGCTCTGGCCCTTGATCCTAATGTCTTCATCCTGACCTGGAAACCCTGGATGGAAGTGAGCCAATGTTTCCTGAGGACAGTATGTGGTAAAGCATCTTCCTACAGTCTAGAAAACACACGTGGGAGCTCCTCACAGTCTACCCGCAACCAACCCAACAATATCAAGAAGACAGTATGTGCCTGGCAATGGTGGCACAGGCCTTTAATCTCAAGGCAGAGGCAGGTGGATCTCTGTGACTTCAAGACCATCCTGGTATACAGAGTGAGTTCCAGGGCAGCCAGGGCTGTTACACGGAGAAACTCTGTCTCAGAAGAAAAGGAGGAGGAGGAGGAGGAAGGAAGAGGGAAAGGGAGAAAGAAGAAGGGGAAGAAGGAGGAGGAGGAGGAGGAGGAGGAGGAGAAAGCAATGTGCTTCCAAGACTGGTCTTCAGTGGGCACTTAGGTCTCCACAGAGCCATGCCCCAAACTGCCAGAAAACAATTAGGATCTTAACCTGGTTTCCAGTGAACTTTACAGCAAGGACAGGTGTGGGTCTCACCAAATAAAGATCGAAAGAAAGAATGAATGAATCTGTATGCACCGTTGCCTAAATCTATTCTAATCAAAAGCAAACAAAGCAGTGAACATGTCTTAGAATCGAAGGGTAAGACAGACAATAGAAGGCGAGCACCAGCCTTGAGCTTCCATGGCCAACCTGGGAACCCACCACACTTGAAGTCAGAGCCTACCTGCTGTTTTTTTGTTTGTTTGTTTGTTTTGTTTTGTTTTGTTTTTGGCTGGGTGAGGCTGGACAGGCCATTTACTCTCTAAGCACTCAGTTTCTTTAGTACTACAATAGAGAAGTTTGTGCTATCATCCTCCCAGGGCTGCTGAGAGATTAAGGAAGTAAATTAAAAGAAGCATTTAAGCAATATTGGAAGTATCACCCAAGAAAGGACAGCTATCATTAGCACTATCATAATTATCACTGCTATTCAGCTACATCAGAGTGGATCAGCCACAGTAGAAGCTGTGACCATGGCATTGTTCTGCCTGGAAGACCAGCCTAGCTTCTGAGTACAGACTTACCAAGATGGGCCAAATTCGCAGAACTGAAAATGTCTTCATTACTCTTATAACAAGAAAGTACCATGGGTGATCTATTGTAAAAGTCTGGGGTGGTGGCAGTTGTTGCCTTCCATATCTCCCAGAATGGAAGACAATAGCACTTACCAACAAGAAAGTCCATAACCACTGTATCTTGCATGTTACCCTGACATCCCATGGGCCATCACAGCAATTTGTGTTGCTTGCTTGTGTCTCCATCACTCTGCTGGGCATCAGTGATCCTCTTACAGCACCTGGGAGACAACAGCTGATTGACTGTGACCTCAAGCATTTGGGAGGTCAACTCATGAGGCATCATTTTCCTAGCAACAGTTACCAAGGGAAACTATAAGAGAGGACCCAGCTGGAGGAAGGGAATGAAGATCTACAGGGATAGATAACACATCTGTGTGGAGAGGGTGGAGGGAAGGATGCCACCATGAAGTGAGTAGAGCAACTTTTCCGGTAGTGTGCTGTCCGTTCTCTTGTTAGCTGTTCTGGTGGTCTTTCTGTTTAATTTCATGCTGTCTCACTTTCCTAAAATATAAGTGCTGGGAATTTTTTGTTCCAAAGTTCCTTAGTACTATATGATCCAACATCCCATTTGTACAACAAATACTTTATCAGCAACAGCTCCCTTGCCTATTGTTAAATGAAACTACGGGTATACAATCTAAGACAATATTTTTAAATAAATACAGTCCTTTCTGATAGAAATGAGAAGTGAGGTAGTTGACAATAAAAATTCGACAAATTTCTGTTATGTTAATACTTGTGAACAAATCCACCTGGAAACCATAGTGAGCGAATCAGGTCATGCACCTGCTTGTATTGTCCACTTTGTCCTGGCCGGTGGACATTTGAGAATAACGGCTAAGTAAGCACATTAATGATAGGTGTAGAATCACAAGAACTCAATGCCCACAGGTGCAGAATAAGAGAATAGCATGTTGGCATCTCAAACCCCAGGAATGGCATTGTCACCCATCATGTGACTTGTCAAAAGGCATAATGGCTCAGAAAAGTTACAAGCACATAAAATACACTTCTTCCCAATGGACAGAACACTCTCCACAGTAGAGTGGAGAGTGGGATATGACTTTCTCACATACTCTGGTGCCTCACCTTTGACCATGTCCCCTGGAGGGGGAGACCTGGTGGCACTCAGAGGAAGGACAGCAGGTTACCAAGAAGAGACTTGATACCCTATGAGCATATACAGGGGGAAGAAATCCTCCTCAGGAACAATCATAGGGGAGGGGAATAAGAGGAAAATGGGAGGGAGGGAAGAATGGGAGGATACAAAGGATGGGATAACCATTGAGATGTAACAAGAATAAATTAATAAAGGAGAAAAAAAATACACTTCTTCCATCTGAATAGTACTCGCTTTCCTAGAAAACTCAGTGCTGATTTAAGTTAGGAAACAATGATCTAAGTCTTAGTTTCTTTTTTACAGTTTGAATGTGAAATTATTCTCCATGAACTCACGTGTTAACCTCTCAGACCCCAGGTGGTGATATTATTTTGGGAGATGTTCAAATGTTAGGAGGTGGTACTAGCGGGAGAGTGTAGGTCAGTCATTCAAGCATAGCCTTATGGGCTAGATCCTGCCCTGGTTCCTGCCTGTATGCTGTCTACCATCATGTAAACAGCCTCCTTCTGCCATGAGCATCCTCCAAGATGCTTCTGCCTTACCATGGACCTAAAAAGCAATGAATCCAGCCAACCATAGACGGAAATCCATCTAAGCAGGATCCAGGAAGCAGAAGAAAACCTTATTGCCACCCCCTACCCCCCAGTGCATTTGATTACAGTAACCAAAAAGCTAACACAGGCCCAGATAGTTAGAAACAATTTATTTATCACACTTGAAAAACTAGTAGAAAATGTTGGTCCAGGATGCCTTGCCCACCACAGGATGCCACAACTCTCAGATCCCCTTCCTACTAAGTTCTATTAGAGCGCCATCTTATCCTCTGAACATCAAAATGCCCTTTTCTGGCTCAGGGGACCCTAGCCCTCACTGCTGATAGATTTACTACTGACAGATTCAGAGAGGGCAGAGAATTGCCTTCGGTTGTATACCCATGTGGTGACACCTCCAGGTTTCAATGGATAGTTCCAGTCCAATGTTTGCATGGAGGGGCCTGATCAACTAAATAGATCACAAGAACACCCCAAAGTCAAAAATCTGGGAAAGGGAATGGTGGTGGTAAGGGAGGGGCTAATAGGGAAGGGAGGGGCTGTGATGAGGAAGGGGTTAATAGCAAAAGGAGGGGGCATAAGAGGGGAGAGGATAAAAGAGTTGTCACAGTGCATTATATAGAGTATGAAATTGTCAAAGGACAATGAAGTAGTTAAATGTGCACCAACTATTGATTTTTAATGTCCCCACAGCATTTCAAAATATTTTGCTGGAGTCTGCTGACCTAGCCCAGTGCTTTCTTCATAAGGTGAATAAATAGGCTCAAGGAGGCTTGATCATGGAGTACTAAGATGAAAATTGGCATCTTCTAGCACCCAGGTCAGGGACTTCACTGAACTCCTGTGACTCTCCCTCACTCCCCGGATGCACAACTTCAAGTTATGTTGACAGAATGCAATATTAGCCATGGTTTATTTATCATCTATATAAACCTACATCCTGCATCAGTCTCGCTTTTGGAATACCAGTTCTTTCTGTTCATGAACTAAACTGAGATATTTTTTGATGGTCTGCTTTGGGCAGGAAAACACTGATATTTGAAAAACAGTATGAATTCCCTGCATGTGTGCTTATTTCACTTGATGGTAGGGGTTCAATACCAGAGGCCCTTAATATCTGCCCACAGGGGCAGATAGAATCAAAAGCAGGCAGGAGGTCACCAGGAAGGGCTTAGACATCACTGAGCTACAAGCAAAGGAACAATTTTAAAGACAAGGGTTTTACCATCTCATTTGCCTTTTTTAAAAGTTCTGTTACATTTATATTTATTACTTTTGTATCTGTATATGTGTACATGTGCACACATGCTGAAGTGTGTAAGTGGAGATCAGTGGACGACCTGCAGAAAGAAGGCCGTTCTCTTCTTTACACCATGTGAGCCCAGGGACGTAACTTAGGTTTTAACAAGGAAGTAGAAGGGTTTCGGTGAATAAATTTGCACCTGTGAGAGGTAATTTAGTATTCAGTAAACAATTTTGAAAATTTAACTATGCATGGACTTGAAATAGGGCCTACACGTGGCTACTTGTACATAGTCATGAGACTACTGAGAGTGCAATAGTTTCAGCCACAAAGCTGTGCAGCTAGGCTTAGAAGGAAGTGGGGTGCTTAGAGGCACAGCTGAAGCTGACAGGATTACCTGAAATCAAGAGTGACTCCTGGAAAAGTTTTTTTAATTTTATTATTTTTTTATATTTTTATGCACATTTAAGATGCATGTCCTGATATGTGTGGAGGTCAGAGAACAACATGAAGGAGTCAGCACTCTCCTACCTGTAGGTGGGTCCTCAGGCTTGGCAGCAAGGTGAGCCATCTCACTAAGCCCTGGAAGCTTTAAACCAGCAAAGGACGATTCTTCATACCACTGTATTCTTGGAAAAATGAAATCCATATAAACAATGACTCGGTTAGCCATCTAACTTAAACTTAGGTTTTCAACTCCAACAATATACAGAAGGTTTTGTTTTATTTTGTTTTGTTTTGTTTCCCCCATGATATCGCTATAAGCATATTAGGAGGTCATACAGGATTATGGTTATTGAGGAGGGGTTGTCTCTATGACTTGGTTATTGAGGAGGGGTCTATGCATTCAGACAGCTGACATCTCTGTGTCTTGGCCACTAAATGCCGTATCCTTCATCACCGTGTTGTCACGACAACAGTGAAGATGCTCACATTAGCCACATCCCTTCATAGGATGGAGAACAGTTGATCTGGACCTGCACACAATGCTTCTAGACAGGGTACATCACAGATTCAGGATCATCTGGAAAAGAAAACAATACAGTTTCTAGCAGGGAAAAGAAAAGTCAAAGAGACAAGCAAGGACAAGACAAACTATGGATATATTTATATAAAGCAGTGTACCCACTGAAGTGTGTCGGACCACAAGTAAAAGGAATTCCTTAGAAGCTGAGTTTTGCAATAAAGAGATGCACTGAGACACACAGCAGAGGCAGCTGTGAGGTACAGTGTACAGTTGTACCCCCTCACTTCTGGGACATTTGTCCCAAGAACCTTGGATGATACCAAGGTTCCAAATTTTATATAGATTGTATTTTTCTATAAATGCTTATAATAAAATTCAGTTTATAAACTAGACACATAAGAGACCAACAGCAAAATTCCAATAAGAAAGCAAAAGGATTACATGAGCATACTGTTTTAAAAGTTATGTGTCTGTTCTCTCTCTGAATGTCTCTGTGCATAGTATGGATGGGTGGCTGGATGTGTCTGTTCTTTCTCTAAATGTCTGTGTGCATGGTATGGGTGGGTGAGTGTGTACTCATTTTCTTATCTCTACACGTGTGTGTATGTGCATGTGTGCGTGTGTGTGTATGTGTGTGTGTGTGTGTGCCAGAAGTTGACATTGAGTAAAGTGGAGACACTTTATTGAAGCAGCATCCCTCACTGAACCCAGTGCTTGCCAATTTTAGCTACTCTATGTAGCCAGCTCCCTCTGGGAATCCTCGTGCCTGCCTCCTGGCCTGAATTTTACATGCGTTCTAGAGATCCAAACCCCAGTTCTTTGTTTCTGCTGCAGGTACTTCATCCGCTGAGGCATCCTCTAGCCCTCTCAAATTCCTTCTCTGCTGTACCAACCCTTCTTGTGCAGATGATGTGGGCTGATATTTAGGAAGCGCTCATAGCTTCCCTTGGACATATCCCTAGTGCCAGCATCACTGTTCCTGTAGGAAAAGGATACCATCACTACAAGCACTGAGTACCACAATCAACCTCTACATTTTTCAGTTACAATCTTTTGAAAATTTTACATGTGATTACTATATTTACAACATTTCTATTCCCCCACCCAACTCCCCCTGTGTCTCCCCTCCCCCCTCAAATTTCATGACCTCTTATTCTTAATTATTATTGCTTTACATATATACATGCACACACACACATACACACAGAACCTATGGAGTCTATTTAGTGTTGCCATCTGTACATGTGTTTAGGGCTGACCACTTGGGACTAGGCAACCCATCAGGAGCTCATGCATGAAGAGAGCTGGTTCTCCACCTCTCTGCAGCCTTCCCGTCCACCTTCCGCTGCTGTCAACTTGACAAGTGGCTGACAGGCATCACAAACAGCATGGTGGAGTCACTGGACGGAGGAACGGTTCACATCCAGAGCAGTGTTGAGATGCACAGGGCGGGGCTCCATTGCCTTGCCCAGAGAGGCATGGGATTTCAAACTTGCTTGCATGGTTTATTTCTGGAATTTCCCATTTAATATTCTTGGACAGTGATTTTAGATGGCTGAATCCATTTTCATGAAGGGACAGGCGTTATCATGGTTGGCTACACAAGATCAAATTTTTAAAATGAAAAGAAATAAAATATACTCAAAAAGGAGACATGTGAAACTGATAATAAGATGAAAATGGTCCAGTATTTAAATCTCTGGCTATTCCACATTCTCCTTATTAGTGGGCTTTCTGAACATATACCATATACTCAAATCCAATAAGATCTTGACCTTTAGACTTAATGAAATTTAAGATCTTTAAGAAATCTGTGTGGAAAGCAAGGACTGACTCTGACATGCACTCTGGTGCCCCATATTTGACCACCTTCCCTTGGTAGGGGAGGCCTGGTGGCACTCAAAGAAAGAATAAGCAGGCTTCCAAGATGAGACTTGATAGCCTATGACCATATAGTGGGGGAGGAGGCCCACCTCGGTCATAGATTTAGGGGAGGGGAATTGGGTGAAAGCGGGAGGGAGGGAGGAATGGGAGGATACAAGTGATAGGATAACAATTGAGATGTAATCTGAATAAATTAATAATAAAAAAAAGAAAATCTGGGCTATATTTGGGGAGTAAAGGAAAGGAAAAACTGAGGTTCCAGGGCTCAGCTTTGCCTCTGTGGGGTTCTGAAGTGTGGGTGGGTGGACCAACCTCTAGAGGACTTTGGGGAAAGACATGAGCTGAGCAAATAGACTTGGGGTTCCTTTGGGGCTGCCCCACCCCCAACCCAAGTGCTGTGGGGACCCTGTGCTTCTACAGGGTGGTTCCAGCACATGGTGTAGAACTTTGAAGCTTAGAGCCTTGGGGCACAAGCGCATCCTCCGTTGGTAAGGCCGTGCAGAGTATATCACAACCATTTCTGAATTTGTAAGGGCAGGGTGCATGCTGAGGCAAAGAGGGCAAGCGTGGGTGCTGCTCCTTAGGCACCACCCACTCTATTTTCGCCGCAGGGTCTCTCATACCCCTGAAACTCACCAAGTAGGTTAACCAGGTTAGCCAATGAGCCCCCTCTGGGTGGGGGAGCTCTTTCTGTCTGCACCTTCCCAGTCCAGTCCAGGTGGTGGCTGGGTTCCCTCCCACAGACCAGCTCCAGTTCTAGCCACTAACAGCTCCCTGCTCTCACGAGAGCTGGCTACTTCACAGCTCCAATTTGGTCCCCCTCATTCAAATGGCTCTCCTGATAGACCTTTCCCACTACCTATGTTTATAGCCTCTGTATGTTTGCTTGTCCGTATGAATCATCTACCATCAATCCAAGGGCATCAACAACGCATCATCGATCTCTCTGTCAGTCACGTACCCATCCATGTATCACGTCATCTATCTAATCTTTATTTAAAAAAAAACAGAGCTGTGCTGCGATATGACTCACATTCCACAGAAACCATCTGTCTGAAGCTTGGTGGTTCAGTTCTTGTTATTTTAATCATCGTCATCGTCAATTTTAACAAGCAAACAGGGTTCCATTTGGTCCTGAAGACAGGAGGCGTCATCTTAAGGACAAGCTGGTTTGTTTTTTTTTTAATTGTGATAAAATATACATAAGAGTTGCCATTTCACCCGCTTTTGATCTGCTTACGGGAGATTGCAGCCCTGGCTTGTAGCACAGTATTGTACCAGGGATGGAAGCAGATGAGGTGGGACATAAAGGGTTAAAGCAAGGGATCTGAAAGTGTCTGAACTGAAAGACTGACCTTTAAGCTTCCAGTCCTTGTCGGATAAGCACTTGGTGCTACCACACATGACAGGGTCTTCTGTCATGCCTGAGTGGATCTACTCCATCCAGCCACTGGCTCTGTTAACCTCCCTGCTTGGACATCATGGCAGTTTCACATAACGGCACACAAATTCCTACCTTCCCATACTCAATGTGCAAACCAGTTAAAACAGGTTGTAGACACGCAGAGGACCGTGAACCACACCGTAAGTAATATGGCGTCAGAGACCACTTCCTGAATCAGTGTCCCTCTAGTTCTCCTCCTGATTTTCTTTCTTACGCATAGATTCTTTTCTTCTAGAAGAATCCGGAGGGACTCTGTCACGATAGGAGCCCAGTTGCACTTTCTGAGCTTCCCAGCAAAGCCAAGCTGCCATAGGGAGACGTGTCCCAAACTCTGCTGACAGGTGCTGGCCTGCAGCCACAAGCCCACTCCTGTCCTCGAGGCCAGCCTCGTTCGTGGCCACATGCCACCTTAGCTCATTTCCCCGAACTCTGTGCAGACCGTAGGGACTCATGGAACCTCAGGCCCAGGCAAAGAAACCCGTCTGGGGCTGGAAAGTAGAGCAGGAAGCTCTTGAACCCTCAGGCAGTTAGTTGTTAAAGAGAGGCCAGCACCAAAGAAAGGAACAGTTACTAAAAGCAAAATGGTACTAATAGCAGGGTGCCGGGAATCCTTTATTGAGATGCAACAGGCAAACCACATAGTTGTTAAGTGACCATAACTCTGTGTTAAATAATCAGCTCAGCTGGTCTCTATTTAACATAATAGCTGCCTATTAAACTTAAATTAAGTACAGAGTTAAATGTCTCTAGGACACAACTGCCAAGGCCATAACGAAAGCTCTGGCAGGAATGAGCGCTTGCCGAGCTTGTCCCCCTGGTCTGGGTGTGTGCTGGAGCCCCGTCCCCGTCCCCCTGCCCATCTGTCTGCGCTTGAAGAATGCTATTTTTCCAGAACTGGGGGGGTAGGGTGAGGGACTGGCTTTTCCATGTTGACCATATCGCCAAAGTTTCCAGTGTCGTATACATGCCTGAATACACTGGAACTATTAAAAATGCCTCCAAGAAGCACTCTGAGCCACTCCGGGCTCAAATGTGCCAGAGCAACCGCGACTTCAGTCTCCCTCTGTACTAACCCAAGCCAAAGCACAACCTCGCCCGATCCTCAGATAGCAGGCAGCGCCTTCTACTAACCTCCTTCCCTCCCTGTCATGGTCAACTGCCTCCTTCCTCCCCAAACTCATCCATCCATGAAGCGCTGTGTGCCTACTGGGCTAACGCTCATGCAGCAGTGCGGCGGTAGCAAACACGGACACCAGAGGCCTAATTAGCTTTGGGTGGAAGAGGCAGCCTTTCCCAGAGTAGCTTGTCTCCTGACCCCCTCAGCCTCCAAGCTCTGTTCACCTCATCGTTCACAGCTATTAAAAGGTCTATGTCCTTCTTCCCCAGCCAAGCACGCCCATGGAGTGGTAGTCCTCCCGGTTCCCTCCGGATAGAACCCGCGTGAAAAGGACCTTTCAGATTTTTTTATGTCCCTAGAGATTGTGTGCCCAAGGCTTAGAGGACACTAGGCAAACACTCTATACCACTGAGCCATCTTTTACATTTTTAGTTGTTTTCCTTGGTGACTTTGCCGTATTCTGTGGCTAGCAAGTACCACTGAAGAGTGTCTCCCCAGTGCCCACAACATCCAGGGCTTTGCCACAGTGCCATCAAGACTCAGCTGTTGCCAGCTCTGGTCACCTACTCAAGGCTTTGATGTACCCTCAGTCCTCGTGACCGGTATGGGGACACTCATCCATCAAGACTTAGCTGTCATCAGCTCTGGTCACCACCTCAAGGCTTTTCCTGAGCTGCTGCTTTACAATGACAGATCTTGAAGCTCCCTTCCTGGCAGTGTCCTGTTGTTCCCTCCAGTGCTCAGACCTGTGGAACTTCTGACAAAACCTCCCTAGGCTCTATAGCACTGCCTATGAGACTGTGGCCTCCAGAGTCAGAATCCTTAAAAGCCAGCTTTCCTCCATATTCCAAGCCCTGGGTAGGTGTGATGCACTACCAGCTCGTTCCTGCTTGCTGCAGGACAGGGACATATATCCGAGAGATGGAGTGTAGCTCAGCTGGTAGAATGCTTTCCCAGGTATAAGCGTCATACTTGGGAGGTAGAGGCAGATAGCTCAGAAGTTCAAGGTCAACCTGAGCTACATAAGACCCTGACTCAGAGAGAAAAGCAGGGAGGGAAGGGAAGGAGGGAGAGAGAAAGAGAGAGGGGGGAGGGAGGGAGGGAGGGAGGGAGGGAGGAGGGGGGGGGAGAGAGAGAGAGAGAGGCCTTTCCCTAGCAGTAGTTGCACATCGCCTTCAATCTCAGCACTAAGGAAGCAGAGGCAGGCAGATCTCTGAGTTTGCAGCCAGCCTGGTCTACAAAGCAAGTCCCAGGACAGCCAGGGCTACACAAAGAGACCCTGCCTTGAAAAATACAAAAAAGTAAAGGGGGAGGGGCTCTAACCATGCCTCCCAGCTTCCCCACATCCCTCTACTCCTCTCTACCACAAAACCACAGCCTCAATAGGACTGTGAATGTTAATTTGGGTTTGCATATCACCTGATATTTCCTGAAGACTGGCAAAGCCTAGTGTCCCTCCAGTCCAGGATAAACAGCAGGTTTCATGTCTTTCCTGTAAGAAGCACTTCAGGAAACTGATTAGCCCAGGCTTGACTTCATTCTGTGCTGTGGTAATGTTGGAACTCATCTTTTGCTTCCGTGCCAGGAAATTCTCCAGAAGACCATAGGACTTGTTGCTCCGTGTGGAGGCCTGAGATGCTGAGCCAAGCTCAGAATCCCCAACATCAGCGATGCAATCCAATTGTTACACCCTACATCTTAATATTGAATTCACTGTATCCATGTAATAAACTGGACACGTGGTTTCTTTGCTCATCCTTTTACTCAGCTGTTCAGGGAGATCTCTTCTGTGGAATAAGTTGTGATTTGTTGAGAAGCATAATCCATAATAATCAATATCCCATCTTCACAATAGGGCTGTGAAGGGGGTCATCATGGCTGATGGGGTCTGGGAGGGCAGTTGCTGCTGGCTTTGGTCTTCCACCTGCTTGGAAGGGTCATAGTGGGCAAGTGGCGTCACAGTCCCCACCTCAGCTGTGTCAGGTGAAGGCCTGAGGGTTTCATAGCATTTTCCTCTGAGCACTGCATTCAGAGCACAATTGTTTTTAACTTAATTACTAATGGCTGGAGCACAGCCTCAGCAGGCAAACAGCTGTGTGGTTTCTGTCATGGTTAGCCCTGCCCCCGCTCAGAGACACACGTGCATTGAAAGGCTGATCCGCGACTCAGCACCATAGGGGAGGTTCTGAAAACTTTAAGAGTGGGGTCTTAGATAGAGGAAGTAGGATAGGAATGTCCCTGAGGCTATATCTCACCTGGGCCCCCTTCCCAAATTCCCCTTCTCTCTGGTTCCTGGCCACTAGGAAACAAAAATGCTCCTGTGCCACAGGCTCCTGATACCCTGGTGCTCCTGCCATTACAGAGCCAAGAGGCTGACCCTCTGAGTCCATGAGCCCAAACAAGTCTGTCTTCCTTCAAGCTGCTTTCAGAGAGGTGACGTCACTGTGAGAAGAATGAGAAAAGGAACTAATGGGGTTTGGATTCTGGTTACCCCCATCCCCACCCCCACCCCCACCCCCAAGTCCCACCTGGGTGCAGCTGGACTGGTCATTTCCCATTTCTTTGCTGTAGTTTACCCCGGTGTAAGTTAGGGGATGTCAGTGGTCAGTATGAGGGTTAGAGCAGATAGAGAAAGCTGCAGAGCACAGGGTCCTGTCCTCCACAGCGGCTCCTTCTGATCATAGGGTCTTCACTTTCCCCTACACAGTTCTAGGGTCCTTCCTTGGCGTTTTTACCTCACAATGATGTTCAAACATGGCCTGGTCCGAGGACTCTATTCTGGCTTACTTTCTGTCCTCTCCTCTTTCTTGATTGTATTCTTTATTTATTTTATAATTAATTAATATCTGAGGGGGATGACTAGATCCCTCAGTGCCAACTCCCTACCTACTTTTGGCTATTCCTGCTCCCCACCAAACCAGGGTGTCTGGATCAGACCCCTGACTGCAAAGACTGGACCATTTAGCCAAAGGCTTGAGGGATTTGTTCAAGAGGATGTCTCATGGGAATCTACACCTCCTATTGCTACCTTAACACTATTTCCCCAACAATGTACACTTACCTGTCTCCCCCCTCGCTGCGGGCCTAGTTTGTAGTTTCTTCATATCTGAAAATTGCTTCGAGACCCTTGCCAGTTAGTGACTATCTGAATTGTAATGATAATAGATGACAGTTAATAAATACACTGTTTAAGTGCATGAGAGGGCTGGTGAGATGATTCAGTGGGTAAAGGAGCCCTCTCCTGTCAAGTCTGACGATCCGAGTTCAATCCCCAGATGTGCATCGGGGAAAGAGAAAAGTGGCTCCTGCAGGATGTCCTCTGGCTTCCACACACATCCCATGGCACACATCTCACATACACCTACAAAATAAATCAATGAAGTACTTTTCTTTTGTTTTTCGAGACAGGGTTTCTCTGTGTAGCCTTGGCTGTCCTGGAACTCGCTCTGTAGACCAGGCTGGCCTCGGACTCACATAGCTCCACCTGCCTCTGCCTCCCTGAATGCTGAGACTACAGGCATGCACCACTGCACCCAGCAGGAAGTAATTTTTTTTTTAAAGTTTCCAAGCTTGGTGTGGTGGCCTTTAATCCCAGCACTCCAGAGGCAGAGATCTCTTGAGTTTGAGGCCAGTCTGGTCTTCAGATCGAGTTCCAGGACAGCCAGGATTACACATGTTTAGCCCCTATTTCAAAGGGTCATGTATGGCTAGAGTTTGAAAATGGTCCAATGAAATATTAAATTTATCTCTCATAAGGGTAGAATCCAGTCACTGAAACCCTTCTACTTCGCTGTTAATGTGAATTATTTTCTTGGAGGTGCTCTTACTCAGCTTTTAGACAACAGCAAGAGCAGTATCTTTTGTGATTTTTGAGGCTGTTGCTTTTCTTTTTGGCTGGTCTCAAATTCCTGAGTTCCAGATGCTGCTCCTACGTCAGTGTCCTGAATTCTGGGAGCACTGTGTGGCTCTGTCAGTCAGTAGATGGGGCGGGGGGGGGGGGGCCCGGGGGGAGGGAAGGCAGGGACAAGCAAACAGCAGTCTAAAATCCAGTTCACTTTGGGGGTATAGATGGAGCATTTCAATATTAGTGTATGAAGAGTGGAGGTGGATCGGGTAAGGACGTCTGTCCCTGGACTGTATCTCTGGCCATCACAGCCACCACCATCACATGGATATTCCTACATGGCACAGATGAATGCCACCCCCCCATACACACACACACACCCCTGTTTAACAAGAACATTATAAAAAGAACCGAGATGGCCAACATGCTCTTTAAAGGACTCTCTGTGCTAGAATTCTTGGAAACTATTTTCTTCTATTAGGTCTTTTTTAAAAAGAGAAGACAGAGGTGCTGAAAAGCCAGGCTGAAATGCCAACTCCATTCTCCTCATCCCTCGCCTCCTGGCCTGGCCACTGGCAGCCATAGCTACCAGCCCAGAACCAGGTCCCAACTGGACCAAGCAGCATAACAACATCGCCCAACCCCCACCCCCTAAAGACCAGCGCTGGATCACTCAGTAATCCCAGAGCCCTCTGCAGATGCCAACTCCTCAACACTCACCAGGATAACCCAATCCACAGCCCGTGCCATCCAGGAGCCAGAAGGAGCTGGCATAAGAGAGAGAGACGTGATGATGCTCAACCAGCTTTGACTCTGAGCTAAGGACTTATCAGCTTCTATAAACAAGACAGCATGGTGGGGGGGGGGGTGCATCTTTTTGCTCATATTTTAAAAGGCATCAAAAAGAGAGAACATTGTTAGAAGATTGAAAGAGCATTGTTACGTAAGTGGTGACAAATCCTGCTACTCCCCTGCAGCGAACAGACAGAGCTTAGCAATGGCTCTTAGGCAGCAGCATTTTCCAGCTCCAGTCAAACCACCTTGTCTGGTCCACCCAGGAACTGAGGCTTCTCCGAAGCCCTTGGGTTTGTCAGGAAGTGAGTAAACTAGAGGCTTGGGGCTCCTCTGACTTTGACTGCAATGAGTTCTGACGTGCTAAAGTCTGAGACAAATTTGGAGGAGGGAAGGCTCCCCTCGGGTCCCTCCCAGGCCACGATACGGAGCATCAGAAACACATGTTTCCGTCTGAGCCTCCATGAAGCAGAGAGTGAGATGGGCAGAAGTCCCAAAAACAGCAACAGGGAAGGAGAAAGGTTCCAGGTGCTGTTAAAACGAGGGCACACGAGTCAGCGGCAGCTTCTCGTCCATGGTCGACGATCCCAAGTTAGTTAATAGAACCAGGGACAAAACCGTTCAGCAGAAAGGCAAGCCCCCGACAGCTTTTCAGAGCGAGGAGGCGAGCTCTCCAAAGGTACCCACTTCAGGCTTTGACGGTGAGCAGGAAAAGTCTTTGGAGGGCAGAGCTTGGGGAACACCTGGAAGCCCATTAGAGGTCAACATGAAATTATATACGCTTATCAGGTGGATGGAGTGTGGATGATTTATACCTAAAGCCAGCCTGAATTATCCATCCATCTCCACCTCCACTAACCCCCTCCACAGCACATGCCATATGCACAGTAAGATGTACACTTCATAAGAATAATACTCAGCCCAAAACTCTTATTCAAATTTTGCCCCGAATATTCCATTTTGGGTCCTCTCCTCCTCCTCCTCCTTCTCCTCCTTCTCCTCTTCCTCTTCTTCCTTTAAGAGAAGCAAATTTTTAACTAAGTCACAATTTCTAATTTTTGCTAGAGAGTTATTGACTAATTTGTGAGTCAAAAAGCTGGTTTTAGCCAGTTCCTGCCGAGGTGGAATGTGCCGTCCCCATCCTTCTGCAAATTACAAACACAGGGCTGTTGTCCATCGTAAACTCCTGGCTCAAGAAATCCAACTTTTCATCATAAATTCTGAGAGAAAAAGCTCGCCTGGGTGTCTCCTTTGCCTCAGCCTGTGTTCCCAGACAACTTGCAAGCAACCCAGCCTATGTATGTCTCCCCAAAGGCTAACACTGCAGACCTGCCAACAGCTGCAAGTTATAAATAGGACAGCTTGGGACAGTTGGAGGGGAGGGTCAAGAAGCAAAATCTAATAAGTATTCAGATGCAATGGCCAAGAAAACTCTCTGGAGGGATGAAGAAGAAAAACACTGGTGGAGTGCTGCAAACCAGAAGAACAGTCTAGAGTAACGACACGGAGAATCCCGTGGCCACTGGAACCTGCCAGCTGAGGGAAACTCAATACCTGGGAATGTCACCTCCTTGATTAGATTTTTTTTTTCATGCATGAATATAATGTATTTTGATCAAGCCTACCCCATTCCCTCCCTCCCACAGCTTCCTTACTCACCTCTCCCCAACCCCGCCCCCCCGCCATGTACTGTTTTAAAATAACCCATTGAGTCCACTTAGTGCATGTGCGTGGGCGTAGGGCCATCCCCTGGGACATGCGCAGCCAATCCGAAGCACTGTACAAAGAAAACCGACTCTCCCTTCCTTAGTAGCCATCAATTTTCAACAGTTCCTCAGCTAAGGGTGTGCCCCCACCCACCCACCAATCCGTGCCCTAGACTTGGCTGGCTTGATCTTGTACAGATCTAGCTATGCTCCTGTGCCTTCAGAAAAAAAACCAAGCTCAATCATTCATATCCAGTGGCTGGTTTGGAGGAACAAGTTGGCAGTGTGAGTCATGGGACAGTCAGCGGCTTTCACTAAACATGCTGCATACGCTCCAGGTAAAGGGTGCCTCTAACCGTGCAGCTATACTGCCTCTCCAGAGTGTCGTTGTACCAGACACACTGCAGACTTTCCTCTTGCTGCCCTTCTCTGCCCAGCTGTGGCATGTGCCCAGCCCTCACCAGGCAGGCTACAGTTCCTTTGCCTGTAGATCTAGCCCAGTGCTTCTCAACCTGTGGGTCACAACCTCTTTGGGGATTATGTATCAGGAATTTACATTGCAATTCATAACAACAATAAAACGACAGTTATGAAGTAACAACGGAAATCGTTGTGTGGTTGGGAGCCACCACAACACGAGGCACTGTGTTAAAGGGACACAGCATTTGGAAGGTTGAGAACCACTGCCCTAGTCTGTTCGAGCTGCGGTGACAAAACACCATCGACCAAGGGACTTTAAAGCAATAGAAATGTACTGCTCGTGATTCTGAAGGCTTAGAAGCCGCAGATCAAGGCGGCGGCAGAGCGGGTGCCTGATGAAGGCTTCCTTCTTCCTAAATGGTATGTTCTCGACTTCTCTCACTTGGTGGGAAGGGCAAGGAGCCTCTCCGGAGCCTCTTTTAGAGGATCTGATCCCATCCACTCCTGGCTCTATACTCATGACCCAGTCACCTCCCTTGTGCCTAATCCCATCACTCCAGGAATTAGTTTTAACATATGAGTTTGGCGAGTTCACAAGGATTCAGACCACAGTACCACCTGAGGAACGTCTCTGCGTTGTCTCTGTCAGTGTTCTCTCCCCGGCACTTGGAGTGTTGTCTGGCCAGCTGACATTTTACGGATGAATGGATCGCTCCTGTGGGAAGACACATACAATTTAGAGAAGGCCCACTTAGGAGGCTCTCTTTTCATATACATTCACAATTTATGACTTCTTTGTTTAGCCGTGACGTCAGATGTTCCTTCTAGAAGTACCTTCAGCTTGGGAGCTATGAGTAAGCTGTTCCTTTGTAAAACAGCTGGGCTGCAAAGGGCACGGTGAGATGCGACAAGAGGGAACCTGCTGTTTCCTGCACACGCTGGGTTTTCATTTGGTTGTTTTGGTTCTTCTGGATTTGGTGTGTGTGTGTGTGTGTGCATGTGTGTATGTGTGTGTGTGTGTGTGTAGGCTTCAATTTTTTAAAAAATGTGTGTATGTTTGTGTGTGTGTGTGTGTGTGTGTGTGTGTGTGTGTGTGTGTGTGTGTTGGTTATTTGGGAACTTTTTGAGGCAAGGTCTTTGCTGCCAGGGCCAGGGCAGGCTTTAAACTTTACATAGTTTAAAGTTGACTGTGAACTCTGATCTTCCTGCTTCCACCTGTTAAGTGCTGGAATTACAAACCTGTATCACCATCCACATCTCATGTTGACTTTTCAATGTTCTGGATTTGGGGGATGAGGAGACTGTGTGTGTGATCATGGACTCTTCCACTCACAGAAACTACCTGTCTCTTCTTCCTGTGGGACTTTGCTTCCTGGAATTCAGGATCCACCCTAAGCCCACAGGAAGTGGGTCTTCCTTCTGTTAATAGCGGTTATCACTACGAGACTGTCAGCTGGGCTAGGAGCATCAAGGAGTTCTACCATCACTGATTTCACTCCACCTCCACTTAGCATGTGTGAAGGGTCACTATGCATGGCCTTGGAGGCACTCAGCTTTTATAATAACTAAAATAAGCATCATCAGTCTGCTTGCTTCCTCCCTCCCTGGGGCCTACACAACCTAGAGTAAGAGGCAGAGGGGAAAGAGCAAGGCTGACTGCGTCATCCCCAAAACAGAAGCATGAGAAGGTAACGAGCTCCTCACTGCATCCTACCCTTCTAATCACAGTTCAAAGTTCATTGTTAAATCACAATCCCAGGTACACACGCCTATCCAATGACTGCTTTAAAATGTCACAAGAGCCCTGAAGAGTAAGAAAATCTAGTTATGGATGGAGATCTCAACCTGTGCCCAAGAGTTTCTCCTGTTCGCTGCTGGCCTGGCTACTGGATTTCAGCCTCGCCTAGACAGCCCTTAGCATCACGTAAGTCAATTCCTTGCACTAAATATGTGTGCAGGTGCATGCATGTGTGTGTATGTGGATCCTACTAGTTTGTTCTCTGGTGTTGCCTGACTAGCACACATGTAAACATGCCTACAACTAGCAAAAGCTGGTCAGGGCAATGCTTAAACCACTCTTGTTTGTATCAGTCCTGTATGCTCCCAGCTGAACAAACCCTGAACTAACTTGATATCCTGTAGAAGGGTCAAGAGCTACAGTCTGAAAACTATATTCAGTGATAAGTACACTGGCCATGCATGTGCCACCGAAGATGCAAGTCTCAGAAGCAAGCAGGCTGAGGCTTATTCCTGTTACGGTGGATGTGTCATTCCTCTAAGCATGTGACGTCAGCCATGCCCTGGGACACCTCACATGCAGTAAACCAAAGAGAAGCCATCAGTGGATGGGAGCATGCACTGAGGCTTCCAGCCTGGCTCTGGGGTTGAGGCTCATTGTGATCAACAGACAACCGGGTACGGACACCCTTCTAAGAGGAATTCCTCCGGGGAAAAGGCATCCAGCTCAGGTCTTGCCCTGTAACACCGAGCAAGCCTTCCAGGCCAGCCCTAGAGGAACTTGAAGAGGTGCCGACGGAAGAAAAGATGGGGGAGGCTTCGGGGATCAGTGTCAGGGTTCCCCAGGAGACACAGAGAGGAAGGTGGGTCCGTTGATGAGTTCTCTGGGGGAACGGAGCAGCAGAGGACAGGCTGTGCTTCTCCAGGCGAGAACAAGCCAAGAAAATCCTTGGCAGAAACAGCAGCTAAAGACAGCAACACGGAGCCACGAGACCAGATCTTAGCAATGGGAGTATTGTGATTCTCGGCGGCTTCCCATGGAAACAGGATTTCACCTGTCAGGCTGAGCGGTTCGTGCAAGAAGCTCATTGGTCAGGTGTAGCCGGTTCGAAGGACATGCATCCTAATTGGGAAAAAGAATTCGAAGACTTCTCACATACCATGAATCAACGATGCTTGAAAAACCAAAATAACAAAACTCTCACTAAGTTTCTTTTTATTTTTTATTTTTCCTCCTCACTAAGTTTCTACAACAATGAAAGACCCATAGCAGCCAGCAGGGTCGAGCTCAGTGATGTAATTTGATGCTTGGTCTATGCAGGAAGGTATGTAATATGGGGACTCCTCAGATCCTTACAAAAGTGATAAACAGGCTTGCTAAACAGGCTGGGGCCTGAGATTTTAGCTACAATTCCCAGATAACAAGCTGCTTGTGATGGACGAGCCAGCTAACCAGAAGGCCACTGTTTCCCTGCTGATGCAAGGCACCCTGAAGTGGGCTCCAAGTCCTCACCTCCTGACAATGACACTTCTGCTGTGACTTGTCATAGGTAAGCCCAGAGCGCCCACAGTCCTGTAGGCCCAGTGAAAACCCAGCCCTGCCTCATGCTGTCCACTCGCTCCATCCAAATCCCATGAGGTAGATCTGCCTGGGGGAAGCCAGGCCACAGGCCGGAGCCAAGCTGTGAGAGGCTGTGGAAAATGGAGCCTGCCACTCCGAAGCCCCTGTGGGGGAATATAGCAGGTCCCTCAGCGGGATCCATCTCAGGGATATAACTGGGAACATTCAGAAACAAGCAAACAAAAGCCAGACACTCGAATATCACAGGAATGTCAGGGCTTGAAGACAATCTACTAAAGTCACAGAAGAATCATGTCGGTTATCAGCTCTACGTGGAGCGTGGCAGGCGACAAGCATGGCCAACACAGGGCCTCATCGTGTGAGAGGAGGGAGTCCATGCGGATTCAAAGGAAACAAGGTGATGTTCCCTCTCTCTCTCCTGCTGTCCACACACAGATTCAGGCACATGGAGTCAGGAAATGCCGTCGCTCTTGAGCTGTGGGGTGCTGACTTGAAAGATGACAAAAATACTTTCTTCTTACCCCCGAACCCTCCTTATACCCACTGACATCACTAAAACGGAGCCTAAGGCACTGGCTCTAAAGCTGAGTCAAGTACATTCAAGTTGTAGGCTCACTGCTGATAGCCCTGGGCTTTGGGCAAAGTGTTAACCTCCCTGTGCCTTTGTTTTCTTTTCTGAAAAAAATGCATAGAAAAGATTACTGCACATAGTTTCATATATGAATACATATATACATACATATACACACATATACATATACATACACACACACATATATATATACACATTATATATATATAATTGTTCACCTGGTGCCCAGCTTATAGGACCAGTCATCTCCCACAGTCAAAGCTACAAGAAACGAGATGCCTTCCCAGGGCACTCCACAAATTAATTAATTAATTATTATATCATCAAACAGATAGAGACACCTGCCCACAAACCAGGGAGGCGCCTGCTCCATTGCCAAGGCCACATGAATTTCTTAAATAACCAATGTAATCGTATGCTCATCTTTTTCTTTTCCCTTCTTTCTTATTTTCTTGGTTCTAGAAAGATCGTATGTTTGCCTGTGATCCCACAACTAGAAAATTCTGGAACCAGATTTGAACCTTGCTCTATTTCGATAAAGAATGTCATGTTATTTGTGCTCCATTACTCCCTGTCAGCCCAGGGAAGCCATGTTAGGAGACGCACATGTAATTGAAAGGGGAGCTCTTCCTGTGCTCCCGTCAGCCCTTGCCCACCTGACCATGAACAGAAGCGCTTGCACATTTTTGCAGTCTCTGCCCTTTGACAGATAAGCTGTCACTCTCCAAATGACAGTTTCCGCAGGGATCCAGAAACCACAGTTTGTCATTGTGAGTGATCTCAGGGACAGAGACAGGAGCTGCAGGGTGACTCAAGGCAGAGTCAGGGTCCAATTGTCTTATCAGTTCAGCCATTCGCACTGTGAGCCATGTATCCACGTGCCACGTGAACCACCAGATAGCACAGCAGTGGCTTCCACCCTCACAGGCCTGCCACACAGATACACCAACAGCCGGAAGTGAGGATGGCATCAGCCCCATCCAACAAGGAGAAAAAAGCCATGCCTTCCTTTTCCCAGTACTTGAGGACTGCCTGCCCTTCTCGTAAGGGGAACACACCAAGGCCTCTTCAGCACAGGCTGCTTAAAAGAAGACAGGTGGAATTTGGTTAGCCTTGAAACTACAGTGTTGAACTGCCTAGATTTTTCCTAACTCAAAGGCGTCCCAAAATCTGCAAAACAAGGTAGCCTTCACGAGTTCAGCCATGTGGCAGGGGAGATATTAGGCAACAAGGCTGGCAATATCAGTCCCCTTTTAATCTTTTTGTTGTCCTGGTTTTTCTACAAGCATGTATTGCTTTTATAAATAAGAAGAAAGGTTAAGACTCACACTGGCTACTCGGGGCTTATATGGAAAGGAAAAGCTTGCCATTTACGGAAAGTCGGGAGTCGACTGTGATTTCTCATCTAAAGACGGCTTGGACTTCTCCCGGCATATCTGGAGTAGTATCCTTTGCAACTGCCAAGTCCATAAACACGTTAGCTACAAATCACATTAATAACGCTTGCAGGAAAGGACAGCTTTCATCTGGAAGCTTGCAGATGCCACAAGCGTGCCGCCATTGGTTTCCAGCTCTGGGGGACAGGGTCCTACCCCAAGTGAGGACAACACACCTGTCATTATACAAAGAGACAAAGTCAGCTGCCTGCCTGGTGCTGACTCTTAGGTAGCAGCCACAGTGCCGTGTGAGGACTCCCGCTGGCTGCTCTATGCTGGGTCTTCCTTTTCGGTCCATGCATCGTCTAGCTGAGAAGAATAACCCGCGACTGGTGTCATCCATCCGTAAATACTGTGGACCTGAGATTGCCTCAGACTCAAACACATAAGCTCATGATCTCAGCAGACTCCTGGATCAGGCACAAGTGTGCTGTCCTAAAAAGGCAAGCTTGGGGTTCTAGGGCAGTGGTGGGGAGCAGGGGGGGTGAGGTGGGTAAAGGAGGTGGGACACAGGTTTTAAAAGCAACTTTTACCCCCAGAGAACCACAGTGAAGCCAGCCAGCGTGCCTGGCACTGGAGACAAGTACAAGGCCAGTGGTCTTGGGAATACTGCTCTCTGAGGCCAAATACGATCACTCTGGTTCCTTGGCAGTCCCCAAACATTTACTCAAGGAAGCCCAGGGATTTTGCATTTGTCAGCACTCAGGAGACAAGAGCCTGGAGCCAAGCCCCAAAGCTATCAGCAACCAGTTCTTAGCCAAAGGCTGGCCACCTTCCAAGGCAAGGTCCAGGGACAGGTGGCTATGTGCACAGGCTCCCTCCAAGCTTTATCTCCACAGGCATCCAGTTTTCTCGACATCATCAAGCAGGGCCCTTCCCCCCAGAGGCCATGTAGCCCAAGTGACCCCTGATTTCAAAGGCTGCAGGGAGAGAGTGGCACAACTCTTACCTGAGTGTGTAACATCTTCCCCACAGCCATGGGCTAAGAGGCGGATGGGCCTTTCACGAGCTGTCAAGTGATGAATCTGCTGACCTGAAATGCAGCATTTGTGCGTTCGCAGCATACAGACTCCCCTAAAGTAACAGAAATGCTCCACGTGGTTACTCGTGGACTGATGACCTTAGGCAGCAGTTAGGCTATCAGGCAGGTACCCGCCGCACCCCTCCCCCGGCCCCACCCTCCTCAAGTACAAGAAGTCTCCCCTATGTCAGCGCCTGCCCCCTGCAGCAACCCTTCATGCAGCTACCCATGTTCCCAATCCCTTGAGTCAATGCCTTTTCTAGGACCCACAGGTGCACACACTACTCTTTGCAACATCCTTCTAGAACCCAGCCAAGTTTTTTTTTAGCTTCTCTTTGTCCATCCAAATCACATTTTACCGGACCTTCTGCACACTCTCTGTTGCCCTACGCACGCCGTTGACATGGCCTGCTGTGAGCATCTTAAGGTATGACATCTCTGTTCTCAACATGGTCTCCAAAGCACCAGCCCAGCTCAAGCGGACTCTCACTAAATGGCACAATAAGAAACCCCAACCTTGTAAACATGTCTCTTTCATTTTAAATACCATCATAGTGTTTGGAAACTACCCTAATTGCGTTGGGAATAGTGTTTCAAACCCTGGTTCTCTCTCTACACTCCTACGTCTCTAAATCACATCCAATACGCCACACATCAACCAAAGAAGACACAGCTATTGTGCACTTCGGTTCATTGCAAACTCGATCAGCTCCAATAAAAAGCTGGCATTTTACATAAAGTTAAAATAGGCCCCAGTGCTGAGAGCACAGTGCGCTGTGGTTTCCTGATGGACACAAGGACTTCAGGGAAACGGTTCTTACATTCACAGATGACATCCCAACTATTGTCCGAGTTCCTCTTTATGGAGTCATAAAGATGATGGTTTACGGTCAGGCTGGCTGACATCTTCATCATTCAGCTCCCTCAATGAGCAACAGCCAGCAGCGTCTAACAAAGGTTTACTGAGGGAGTGCCTGCTTCGAGCCGGGACCCGACAAATGAGATTTGTCTCCAAAGTTTTCAGATTTGCTAAAAATATACTCTATTTCACAAACAGTCAGGATTTAAAAAAAATAATAATAATAGATAGATTTTTCTCCAGGCTTCCTGCAGGGAGCCCACTGGGTGAAAATGTATCTAGGGAAATAAAACCTTCCTTCATGGGCCTTGCAGATCTCCTGAAAGGTTTTGTCTCCAGCTGGCTCAGGAGCGCTTTCTCATTAAATGCAGCGCAAGCTGTGTCTCTCAGCAGCTCAGCTTCAGGGCACACTGCAATCCATCACCCCTAGGAACCCGTCCAAGCCGAGAACCAGAGGAAGTAAGTACGCATGCCCACTGGACCTCCTCCCTCCCTATGGAGCTTTCCCAGTCAAGGGAACAGGACAGCTTGTTAACTCTTCTGAGGCCCAATTTCTTTATGTGCAAATTTCTTATCAGGATATACTGAGAATATTAAAGATAAGCCACCTGGATATGTCGAGAAAGACTCCTTGAGTGAGTGCATTTCTTCCAACTATGAACAGACTGGTTATGATAGGTGGACTGTCGAGTACATGGAACAGGAGAGATGGGAAAGGAACAGACAGGAGAGCAACATGTCAGGACGTTGCCCAGGCTCGGTGACATCAAGATTCTTGACTTTGTTGCACAGTGCAAGGCATCAGGTCTCAAAACAGCCAAAAAGTCCCCAGAAGCGGACATGGAAAACACAGATTCCTGAACCAGACAGAATCTAGGAGTCTGTGGCCCTGATAATATGCATTTCTGTGTGTATATACTATGCACGCGCTACGCATGCCTGCTTGCATGTGTTTAGGCACACGTGTATGTGTACATGCATGTGTGCCTTCCCAATTGCTCCTACTTTAGGCAGGCTGTCTCAGTTGAATCCAGAGCACACCGAAACAGCTAGTCTCACTAAACATGGAGCTCCGCACTGAGATTATAGGCAGGCCATCATGCTGGGTTTATGCGGTGCTGGTTATCAAACCCAGCGCTTCACACCGCTAAGCAAACATCCTACCACCTGAGCTACGTCTCCAACCCAGACCACACAGCATCTGCATGCACCTGCAGTAAGAGCCCAGGTCTACAGGTTGCACTCCTACAGGAAGGGAGGGGTATCAGAGGCTAGAACAAGGTCCTGTGCCCTGGCTCCATTTGCTGCTGGGCCTGTGGCCCTGGCCACCATGTAGGCACCGGGTGGGCACGGCTGACAGGAGTCAAAGTTGAAGAGAATGCAGACAAGAGAAGAAGAAGTGCAAAGACCCGCTCACCTAACATAGAAGGGCAGCTGTCGTGACCAGGGACCCTGTGGCACCAATCCCTGCAGCAGCTGGCATAGAGAAGGAACATGGCAGGAGAGGAGACAGAGGAGCCTGTGGTGGCTTCCATCCACAGGCCCAGCAGAGAAGTCAGGCCCAGGTGATGGTCCTAGAGATCCAGTGCTCAAGGATCACCCAGAAAGGAGAAAGAGCAATGAAGAGACTCCTCCAAGGAGATCTGTAAAGGAAGAAGGTGTCATGAGGTCTTGAGCAGGCAGCCTAGGAAAGCAGAGAACCAAAAGAGAAGGGACAACGGGGTCAAAGGGCACATGATGTGGGGGACTTGGGAGCACAGTCGATACTCCATACAAGTCTCGGGCCAGTCAGCAATATTGCTTTGGAGGAAAAGTGATTACACCCTACAGTGTGCTATTGTTTGGAGCATGCACTTACAGCTTCAGATATGTCTGACTGACACAGTTTGTTCGTTTTTAAGTCGAAGAGCTTTCTACGTGTTCAAATACGCATAGAGAGAGGCTGGAGTGGAGGTGCATGCCCACGATCCAGCCCTCGAGAGATGCGGCCAAGAGAATCCAGAGGGCTTGCCTGGGTTCCGACTCCAGCACAGTAACCTAAGCATGCTGGAGCACACATGTAATCCCAGCACTGGGACGTGGAGACAGGAAGATCATAACCTGAAGCTGTCTTCAGCTCTGTAGTGAGTTCAAGGCCAGCCCGACTGCGCAAGGCTCTGTTGGGAGTCGGTCAACCATAAATTGAATCAAGAGTTGTCTCATTTTCTTTTTGATCAATAATAAGCCTAAATAGAGGCGGGGGAATCAAATATTACCATTATAGAACGAACTTCTGGGATCCAATAATAAATCTCAATGCCTCTAAAAATTCATGATAATTACATTTTATTGTTCCAAATTTAGTAGTTGAATTGTAAGAGTTTAACATTATATTCTGTGTAATTCTTTGCTGAGACTCTCTAGAGCACCCACCTCCTATCTGACCAATTGGGATATCTGACGTTATACTCGATATAACGCTTTGTAGCATGGACAAGCAGGAACACCAGAGGATCTACTCTTTCATTGATCCAGACCATGTGACCTGCTTTAGCCACTGCCGTGTTGGCAGATGCAAGAAGAGTTGTCAGTGCCTGTATGGTTTTCACTTGGCCCAGAGAGAGCTGTCTGATCCCTCAAAGTCCCTGGAAGTGGACTTTGTCTTGCATAACTGCTGCCCCCAAACTACCAAGATTTAAGAAGCTAGCCAGGCTCAGCCTGAGCCATAGGGCTATGTAATTCCCAGGCAAGACCAGGTGAGCACAGCCCACATCAACAGAATCCAAACCACGGTGCAGACCTGAAAATATGAACAGAGTGTGGAGGCTGCTGCAGCACACTGAGGGGTCGGCTTTGCAGGTGCAGCAGCATTACTGCAGCAGCAGCTGACTGGCGGCAGATTAGGATTGTGACTTTGTTTCTGTTTCTTTGCTTGTTTTTCAAGACAAGGATTCTCTGTGTAGTCCTGGCTGTCTTGAACTCTCTTTGTAGACCAGTTTGGCCTCAAACTCACAGCTATTTCCAGCCTCTGCCTTCCTGAGGGCTGGGATTATAGGCCTGTGCCACCGTGCCTGGCTGTGACTTGGTTTCATCTGTATCATTTGAGGGTTCAAAAAATAATATAGCCGAGCTGGGCACACACCTTTAATCCCAGCACTCAGGAAGCAGAGGCAGGCAGACCGCTGTGAGTTCGAGGCCAGCCTGGTCTACAAAGCTAGTCTAGGACAGCGAAGGCTACACAGAGAAACCCTGTCTCAAAAAACCAAAAAACAAACAAAAAAATATAGCCTTCATGCAGTTAACTTTGTATATCTCTAGTAATAATTGGATTACTCAACTATGTTCATCTATTTTCCTATTGGATGATTTGAAAATTCTTTTTTAATGCATACAATAATTATTCATAATAATGGGTCTTATTAGGATATTGTTTTAAAAATTATCTGTATTACCTGTAGATATTACAAGTGTCTGTGTCTTAATTGATCACTAGCCGGGCCCGGCTAGTGATCAATTAAGACACAGACACTTGTAATATTTTAAAATAGCCTTAGTTAACCTGGAGCAGGGCAGATATCAATCCTCTAAACTACTTTCCACTGTAGGACTTCAGGCAGGGGATCCCTCTCTCAATCCCATGCCATCTGCTTCTAATAACTTCTATCAAGTTACCTCCCATCCATAATCCCAAATACTTGTTAATGTTCTTCATCTGGGCCGGATTCTCCATCCATGCCAGCTAGTGCGTCTCCTCCATCTAACCCATGGCGGCCTTCCTCTCTTTACTTCAGGTCTCTCTCCTTCCTCGTCCTGGCCGGCCTTTCTTCTTCCCAGAATTCCTCACTCTCCTAGCCCCACCTATCTCCTCTGCCCTACTCAGGTGGGATGGCTTTCTATTAAGCAAAAGGTTGGTCAGACAGCAAGCAGTAATTAGCATCAAAACACATCAGACCATCCCCCAACATTAGGGCATTATTTTCATACCTGTATTTAATCTTTTTTGATATTTGCACCCCAACTACCGTTTCTTGTCTCACTCTCACTCCATTTATCAACCTCTTCCCTCTTCCTAACCAGTCCTCATCATATATATATATATATATATATATATATATATATATATATATATATATTGTGTGTGTGTGTGTGTGTGTGTGTGTGTCCCGTTAAGTTTCATTAGGGGTACTTACAAAGGCAAGAGTGAGAGGCCTTCTACAGGTCCCTGGGCACCTTGCCAATGATGTCTAACCATGCAACAAGGATAATAATAATAAATCATGTATTGGAAAGTGTCCACTGAGTGTTAAAAGTATGGTGACGGGGGAAGGGGTCCCAACTTGCAGCCTATTTGTCATGAAATCATGGCTCTTGTCAAATCATTAAAGCCTTGAGAGATCACTAGAGAGAGTCTGCCCTCCAGCCTGGTCCCTGGTAGCACTGTGAAGAACTGTCATTCCCTCCTGCTGTATTGGCCTCTCTCCTGGCCCGTCTCTGTTTTCAAATAGTCACAGCCTGGGCCTGTCATGACAACACAGGTAGATGTCTTATGCGTCACCACCTTCTTTTGTATGAATCATGATTCTTCTCATTTATCCTAAATGTGTCGTCTAAGATCTAGACTTCCCACCACCCTTGGCCAATGGATAGTTTAAGGCATTGGGGCTACTCCACCTATGTTCTAAGAAGAAGGCTATGGTTAAAAATAGTATACGATGTGACTTTGTTGGAAACTAGGTGGAGTTGTACTAGTCCCCTTCTCAGTGGTCACCTCTACCCTGAGTGCCCACCACCAAGTCATGTGACACTGATTATGGCCTCCAAATCCATTACCCTCACACCCATCTTTACACTCAGGTCTTGATCACAGGAAATGCTGAGGCACTCTTTCTGAATCCTGGGTCCCATTCTGAACCCTAAAAGTTGGCAGAGATTCAGAGGTCCCATCTATCTTGTTAGACCGTGCTCTTTAGGACATTAGGGACCTGGTGTGAAGAGAGATTGTGCACATTACAAGGCAACTTGAAGCTCACAAAGCGCCAAGCCTTTCCCTACCCTGTTACAAGACTCATTGTTTCCACTTTTGTAGGTGTGACTCACGCAGAACCTGATATTCCTTGTGAGAACAGCCTGCTCCCCATTCCCCTTCTGTGTCATTTGGCTAAAGACAACTCCGTCTCTCTCCATCTCCACAGATAGACACACCCAAGCCAAGTCAAGTCCGTCAGAGCATCCTTCTCTCTGGCAGCAGTGGCTGTCTCCTGGTTCTTCTCTTTCTCAAAGGATCACCGTTCCAAATAATAAGAGATGGAAGAATGGGCCAACTGATACAAGTGAGGTTCAGTAGCAAGGCTTTTGCCCAAAACTTTTCTTTCAACTGATGTTGCTAAGCAATAAGGGAGAAGACATAGCTGCTGGTAGCTGCTGTGCTGGAAGCCTGTCCAAAAATGACTCCACTCCAAGCAAAGAGGAAAGGAACAAAGACAGACACATCCTGAGACATCTAAACGTTTGCATCTAATCATCCCTGGAGCTGACTTACCCTTGGTTTCTCCTTGATAAAAGGTAATAACATTGCCCCCCCCCCTTTGGCTTGATGCTGTTTTAATTGGGTTTGCATACAATCTTTCCAGTTTCTATAGTAGCCCTGACTTTGTGTTAACCTTAGGCTGTATGTCCAACAATTCCTATTAGAATACATCTTGCCCATCCTCCTTCAAACAGCTTCATCAGTTTGATGTCCCCAGCACCTTGCCCCATGGGCCCATGCCTGTTGGGACATCTAGGAGCTCATGAGCCCTTTCATCCTCCAGCAGTTGCTGTCACAAGTAGCTAGGCCCTGCTTCCCACTTGCAGTCAGCAATGCCATCTCACCAGCTTCTCTGTGTTAACCAGGCCAGGGGACTTAAAGCAAATGAGTTGGGGCTGGAGTGATGGCTCAGCCATTAAAGGCTAGGCTCACAACCAAAACTATAAGAAAATGAGCTGGGGGTGGGTGGCTCTCTTCTACAGAACAAGTTCCAGGACAGCCAAGGCTACACAGAAAAACCCTGTCGAAGAAGAAGAAGAAGAAGAAGAAGAGGAGGAGGAGGAGGAGGAGGAGGAGGAGGAGGAGGAAAGAAAAAAAGAAAGAAAGAAAAGAAAAGAAAAAGAAAGAAAACAAAAGAAAAAACGAATCCTCTTGACACACTTCTTTTCATCATCGAATGTCCAAGTTTGCCTGTCAGCTACTCCTGTCCTTACAGAAAGGAGTTTTGGAAGTCTGAGCCAGTAGGGGGATTCCAAAGTTGGTGAGCTGACAATATTGACAGTGTCTCTGCATGTGTGTTTAGCCACCTGCTTCTATCCAAATAGAGCAGTGTAGTACTGACCACAGGAAAGAGGGCAGACCTTAGCCTTGTGATACAAGCAACAGAGTCCCGTGTAAATGCACTTCCTCTCTTAATTCCTTTGTTTCAAATGACCTGGGTCCCAGTTGCCCAAAATGTCTTCACTAAGACCTCACAGGTTAGGTATCTGTTCACCTCACAAATACAATGCACTAAGTGCAAACCTCCCTGCTCCATTTCTTTCAAGAAACTGCCTCTGCCAATCCAGTGTTCTGGAATGCTCTCGTCTATGCACGGCACAGCTGTTGCCCTCTTGAACCCTCAACAATCTGTGCTTACTCTCATAATACCAAGCTAATATCATTCCATCATGAGGTAGGGGGTTGGAGGGATAGCTCATGAAACCCCACCCCTCCCTGAGGACTTATGGACAGGTGGAGGAAAGCTGTTCTCCTCAGTGAGAACAGTCACCCATGTTCATTGGTTCACTCAACCAGGCTTACGTAGACTTGCTGCTGTGGTCTGTCTTCCTGTCCTATCTGGGATAAACAGACATTTGTTCAACTCCTCAGGAAAAGTTCACCTAACTAACACGCAGGCACTCAAAGGAATATTTTCAGGCCAGGCCAAGGAATCCAGCTCCTTTTCTTTTTCCTTTTCCTTTTTTGATTATTTGAGACAAGGTCTCACTATAGAGCTCACAATAGCCTCAAGCTCGGAGGCCCTCCCTCCTGAGCCTCCTCAGGGCTGGAGTTACAGGTGTGTGCCTACACAAGTTTAGCTTTCTTCTTTCAACATTATCACGATGCTGAGTGTGAGAAACCTGAATGCAGACTGTTAACTAAGCAGGTCCAGCGTTCATTTCTGCCATCTCTCTGAGTATTCCCAACCACTTTGGTATTAATTCCTGCCCTAAAGCTGGAGGGTCCCAGGATTGAATATACATCTACTGTGACAATGTCACTGAAACTGACCGGATCTGCCCATCTTCATGATAACCCACAGATCCCTCCAGATCAGTGTATTCAAAGCAGAACCCAGCATTTTCTTCCAAAACCTGGTCAACTAATCCACCTCTTAGCTCTGTCTATTGACCCCCACGTGTTCAACACATATTCATGAAAATCGTGTGTGCCCAGTTGACACTGCAGGCATGGTATCTGTATTCCACTCCTCCCCTCCATCCCGCAGTAGCCTTGGTCTCCCATCACCACCCCCGTAGCCATGGACTTGTCTGCCACGTAAGTCTCATCCATTTGACTGTGATCTTCCTGAGTCAGGTTACTTTCCAAATAGATATCCCAGGCAGCCAGATCCACACAGTTCCCCCTGGACATTCCAGCTACTGCCAGGCCCTTGGTTCTCTGTTACCACCCAGAAGGTCACCTTCCTAGCCTCTGATCCTTACCCTCACAGTTACGTATCCTCTTCTACACCTCCTGGAGCTTGAATGTTCCTCTAATGCTATGATCTCCGCTTGCCTTACAGTCTTCTGTACTCGATTGGTGTCGTTTCTTAGGAATACAAACTCCATATTTTACCCCCAGCCGAATCCCCACCACACTATCAACTATTAGAAAAACCTAAAGATCAACAAAAGAGTTTCCATCTCCAAACTTGCTACTCATGTTTCCCTTATTCCCCCAATGACTCCTCCCCCTGCAAATGACCTCTGAAAATGTGGGTCTTGGTGCACAGACAAAAACCAATGGGCAGTTGCCATTCCTAGTCTAAAAGACGGTGCCTCAAAAGTTGTCTAGGGGAACCTACTCTTGAAAGGAGAAAAGTGAGTGGTACAACTCCTCCCCTCCCCTAGGGAAACCCAGAGAACCCCACCCCCAAAAACCCACATTCTCTGTGGTCACCCAGGAAACAGGCTTGGTATTTATGAGGCCGCTGCCACGGTAAGCCTCCAAAGGCAGCCTAGGGCTTTGAAGAGGAGCGGGCTCTTTTCTTCTGTCTCATTAGCTGGGAACACTGGATGGTTTGATAGCTGCTCTTCTTCTCACATGCAGAAATGCTAGTGGCCCCTGACTGTGACAGTCTTTTTCATTCTCAGTAGGTCACTCCACCTGGAAGTAATCTGAAGGACAGAGCTCCAAAACCCTCCACATGACCCCTGGACTGAAACACCAGGAGGGGAGGGGAGTAAATCTCAAACCCCAGGGGCTCTGCCTCAGAGAAGAACTTTCCACAGGAAAAGACAGTAAGGCCTGAAAGGGAAGTCTCAATCCTACTCAACACATGGCAACTCACCAACTTATGTTTAACGGTAAGGTCCCACAGCACACTTGCCTTTTATCACATCAATGCAATCACCTTCCTGCACCTCTCACACGAATCACCCTAGCTAAACAGCCTTCACTTACACTGGAATCCACAGCCAGTGGCCATTCCAGAGCCAAGAAGTCAAGAAAAGCAGCAGAGAAGCCAAGGCAAGGAAGAAACCAACAGTCCATTGACCCAGGCAACCAACAGCTATTACTATGTGGCAGCTCCCACTATGTGCAAGGGTTTGCAGAGGAAGTAGATAAGTCAGAACACACCTGTCCCCTTATATTACTGTGTGTCAGGTAACCCACAACGGAAAGGTCTGTGGAGTGCCTCGAAGCCAGCTGAGTTTCTATTTGACTTCAGGGACAAACGGAAGTCATGGAGGGCTTTTGAGTTGGCAAGTGGCATCATCTGATTTATGTTTGGTATGTGCCATCTGGCTGATACAGAAAGCATAGGTTATTGGAGGCAGTGGGAGAGGTCAAGAGATTAACTCGGGGTGGCACAATAGATCCAGCACAGCAGAACAATACAGTGGTGGTCCACAAGGTCCAGGTTGCCATGAAGTTATGCTCTTCCTTGGAGTTTCCCAGTGGGTTCCATGTAGGAGGAAAGAGAAGGAAAAGCAGCCAGATGACCCCTTGGTTATCTACTTGAGCAATCAGCAGAACACATACTGTCTCTGAGGTGGGAAGGGTTGAGTCAGAAGAACAGCCATTTTCCAGGGAGGAAGCATCAGTACTGAGCTGGCTATTTTACAGTTGAGATGTCCAACTGCTAACAGGCAGAACTCAACTGGTCACACAAGGCAGAAGCTCGTGCTGGGACGGGGAGCCTGAGCTAGAGGAAGAAACAGCAGATGTGATGTTATGTGCTGTCCCAGCAAGGCACCAAGCAACGTGATGGCCCCAGAGTCTCCACTCAAGAGACAAGCTTGTTTCCACATGGAAATGTGAAAGGAGTTTGAAGAAGCTATATCACGGACTTCAACAAATTTCAGATTTCCTGTGCTCTGAAAGCAGGAGGAGGGAACAACCATCCATCAGGACGCTTAGTCCCTTGGTCCCTGTTTCAAGCCAACACCCTTGAAGGCCTCAGACAGGTCGTGGCACACATATATTGAAGCCTCAGTGTCCTGCTGTGTGAGGTGATGGGACTGCGATTGCTTCATTCTGGGGCTCATATCCTTAAGTCAGGGACAATGCTAGGGACTGTGGGGAACAGGCACATAGAAATACTCAGCAGGTCCCCACATCAAGACAGTCTTTCGAGGCTGGGCTTTGTGGTGCACGCCTTTAATCCCAGCACTCAGGAGGCAGAGGCAGGTGGATCTTCTGTGAGTTCAAGGCCAACCTAGTCTACATAGTGAGTTCCAGGACAGCCACGGGTATGCAGAGAGACCCTGTCTCTAGAGAAAGGTGGGAGGGAAGAAGCAGAGAAAAAGAGGAATTAATTATTCCATAAAGTTGGAGGAGTCAGACACAAAGACCATAGCAAAGACCCTAGCAGATGGCTCACACAGCATAGCTCCCAACATGCTCTCTCACCTTCTCAACCCACAATTCAGTGAGCTACTCCTCGGCTTTAGAGTGGCTCTGATGCTGGGCAGATGCTTCCTGTGGTGGGAGCAGCCAAGTGTTACTTATCACTTTCTCTTGTGCTGTCTGTGCTGCGAGCGAAGCTCCTGTCGGTTTACAAAGAGAAAGGTTAAAAAAAAATGACCTACTAGATCCGGTCCTCAAGCTCTGAGCCTAGCACTAAGATTCAAACTGCTCACCACCCGATAGGCCCAAGGGCACTTCCTTCTATGGGACATGAGGCTGTGGATGCAGAGGGAAGGAAAGGGGTCTGGCAAGCCAGAGAAGATGCTGATATTGAAATTAACTGTAAATAATTGTCAATTTCAAAATAGGCTCAGGATCTGGAAGTAAAACCCATGCGGGGAAATGCCATGGAGGTGAAGAGGGTGTGAGATGGCCAGCACGCTGGGGTTCTACCATATAAAAGAAGGAAGCCTGTACATGCCACAGCAAAGATGAACATGCGAGCACACACACACACACACACACACACACACACACACACACACACACACTACTACTACTACTACTACATTGAGTAAGCCAGTTACCACAGGCCACATAAGATATAATTCCATTCTTATGAAATAGAGTTTACATCTAGAATAAACAAATCCATAAATACAGAAGATAGATTCATGGATGCTTAGGGGTACAGGGGAAAGGTAAATTGGGGTCCACGAGAGGGTTTACTGTTTTGTCGGGGATGATGAGAACATTTCAAAACTGATTGAAGAAATGGCTGCAAAGTACTAAGGGGATATACTAAAATCGTCACTGAGTTGTATGGAATGTGAGGTACGTTTCACAAAAGCTGACAGTTCTCAAGTGCCCGAAGCAGCTGTTCTTGTTGTACACATCGCTGCTGATCATAGATGCTGCTTAATTCTAAATGATGGAAAATGAGGCTATTGACTCCATTATTGGAATAAGAGCCACTCCCCTGTCACAAGACGGCAGAGATGAGTCAAGAACAGTTCAAGCAAAACAGAGTGCCAAACTCATTCTTTTCCTAGGTCTCTTTGGGGGTTGGAAGGGATGTCAGAGTCGGTTGCTTAGAAGACATAATCAAACGAAGCTCGCGTTTTACAATAAATGCCTGTCGGTTCTGCCAGTTGCAATGTGCACAAAAACAAAGCTTCCCCCGGAGGATGTCGAAGTGAGAGCTAGGTTTGCAATTGAGGAGAGCCAGAGTTTGCGATGGATGGAGAGAAGACGCAGGAAGCCACAGGGGTGCAGTTTGCACTCAGGACTGAGAAGATGTGTAACTAACTAGCCTCTCTTACTGCTGCGAGCTTCAACAAAGCAGCCTGGATAGACATTGAAACTGAACTGTGCTTTCACTTTCAGTTAGGATCCTGATACTTAGTCCTCCCCAAACCCAGCCCACCTTCAGCTTGAACTGCCTCCAGAATCATCTGACAGGTTTGTGAAATCCCAGATTTCTGGGATTAAGCCCGAGTCCCAAATTTAGCCACTCTGGAATTTTACATTGCTAACAAAGTCTAGATCAGTGGGGGAAGGGAGGGTCAAATGACTCTTTCACAGGGGTCTCATATCAGATCTCCTGCACATCAGATATGTACAGTATAATTCATGACAGTGGCAAAATTTCAGTTATCAAATAGCAACAAAGTAATTTTATGGTGGGGGGTCACCACAGCATGAGGAACTATATTAAAGGGTCACAGCATCAGGAAGGTTGAGAACCACTGGTCCAGACAGTGCAGGTGCTTATGCTAAAGCCAGGTAGAAATAGACTTCACTGTGAGCAGCACCCTGGGAACGCAACCTGTCAAGTGCATCCCAGGGCTGAGTGCACTGAGGACTCTTCACCAGACATACCTGCCGACACTTCAGGGTAAGAAGGGTTAAGAAAGGGTTGTCTTAACACAGGAGAATCAGCTGGGGCCCTTATGCCATTTAAATTGGATTCTCAACTTCTCGGTTATTGATTACAATCAGTCAAGTTATCCCAGTAATAAATTGCCTTAAATTATTGAAGTGGTAATGGGCCCAGCTGGGTAAATAATGCACAGGCCGGCACAGATCTATATTCATGAAGAGGCTGTCCACGTGGCACAGCTCCCACTGGGTTTGCCTCAGAGGTATTTGTTCCCACCGGTCTGCTCTTTCTCAGTGCTTGCCCATCTGCCAGCTCTCTCCAGCTGAGGAGGCTAAAGTCCGTTGCACATTTGGAGCAGGTCTCTGGAGCCCAAGCTCATGGCTCCCCAGTTCGTAGCCATAAAAGCTGGAATCCTAAGTGTCTTTAATCTACCTAACAGCATGTGTGCAAAGAGGATTTAAATCCCCTCCGATGACAATGGAATAGGTATCCTTCAATTACAAGCTGCATTAAAGACAAATTAATGAAGCTGAACCCAAGAAGGCTTTGTTTTCAAAGTGTAATACATTGTTTTCATAAAGAAACGTTCCATGTCATGAGAAGTTGGAGGAAGGTCCAACTGCGTTTTCAGATGCTGATTTCCATGCCTTGAGATCTGGTTACTGTTATCCCGCCGTGGGCATTGTTATAAATGGTGAACTATCTCCTGTAACTATGTGATGATAAGGAATGTTTCCCAGTTATCCCTGATTGGCTAAATAAAGATGCTGAAGTTCATGGCTTGGGGCTGATAGAGGAAGAAGATGGAGAAGAGAGAGGAGCAGAAGAGGGAGGAGGAGGAAGAGAGGAAGCCGGTGAGAAAGGAGTCGACATGAAGCAGGATGGACAATGAGCATGTGGCTGTAAGGACAGGCTGATGGAGCAGAAGCTGCCTGAGGAATCATCAGACTGGCAAGTGATTGGCTATTATGTGGGTTTTAAAGGTACCAGGATTAGAATAGCTCAGAATCAGCCCAGCATAGTGCTTACAGTTTAATAATCACAGTCTCTCTGTGAACGTCATTGGGGAACTAGCTGGTTAAAGAAAACTGCTGCCATCATAATTTCATGTTTTAATTAATATAGAAAGAATAATTAGTTTATCTACAATGAGATATGGTAGAAAGCAGCTGCTGCAGGACTAGGGGAGATTAAGATAGGCCCCTTGGAAAATATCATGAGTCAGAATGTACAAATCACCATGGAAAGTAAGTCATGTAATTATTGCATGATAGATTCACTATTATCCAAGAAAAGTAAGAATGTGCACTGCCCAAGAAAAAAATCAGAGTAGGTACCAATGAACAATATCCAGAAAATCAAACAACGTCATGGCTGGGAATGCCTACTTTCCTGTGACTTGTCCAGCGGGTATCTGCTGAGCTGGGCAGGAAAGTGCCTTGCTGCCCCATTGCAGAGAGGGACCAGCATTTCCCCACCCTGTGAGGCTTGCTGCTTCTGATATTTCCAGTGCCCTTGCAGCCTCCCAGATCCTTAGGTTACAGAGGACTGGATTAGTTACTCTCTTGTTGCTGTAACAAAATAGCTGGCTTAAACAACTGCAGGAACCCAGAGTTTATTCCAGCTCAGAGTTAAAAGAAAAGAATCAGTTCCTCGGGTGGTAAAAGCTCAGGGGCAAGAACAGGAGGCAGCTGGTTGGTGTGTTCACAACCAGGAAGTGGATATGAATGCTGATGCTCAGTTTGCTTCCCTCTTTATACTCAGGCAAAGTTCCCAACCCACATGATGGTGCTGCTGCCTACATCCTCATAGACACCTCTCAAAGTGTTTCTGTGATGATTCTAAATCCAGCAAGTTGGTGATGAAGACTAAGCAGCCAAGGACAGGTACTGTTCTTGGTACTCCTCAGAAGGTACCCTTCCATCTAAGGTATTGTTCTGGGTACTCTTCAGAAAGCAACCCAGCTGTCTAAGGTACTGTTCTGGGTACTCCTCAGAAGGTACCACTGCCATCTAAGGTACTGTTCTGGGTACTCCTCAGAGGGTATCCCTGCCTTCTAGGGTACTGTTCTGCATACTCCTCAGAAGGTGTCCCTGCTGTCTAAGGTACTGTTCTTGGTACTCCTCAGAAAACAACCCAGCTGTCTAAGGTACTGTCCTTGGTACTACTTAGAAGGTACCCCTGCCATCTAAGGTACTGTTCTGGGTACTCCTCAGAAGGCATCCCCAGCCATCTAATTACGTACACCTCAGTGCAAGGTGGAAGAACTAAAGAACAGGAAAGGAGCCCACCCATTTGTGTCCATTGGGTCTGGTTTCCAAAGGCTCGTGTTTAAAACTAGAGCAATATGACTCTCCTCTTATCTACGATTTAATCTACAATTATGTTGTGTTAACATCCCCAAATCACGTCTCGATCTTAAGAAACACAAGGCTCAGAAACATGACTCTCAGATTTCAAACTACCTGCTTCCAAAGGCAGGCAGCCATCTTTCCCTAAGAAGTCCGTATGAGCTAAAGACATGACTCCACACAGGCGTGATAGGGACCACACTTCAATTCAGACCTCTAGAGAGCTCCATGCACGTGGCTATAGTCTGCCAGTGCTAGCACCATGGGGCTCTAACGTGAATCTGCGCATCTTGTCATAAAGCCATGTAATGTAGTCATCTGCTGAGAAGCTCATGAGCGCCACCTGAGGCCACTGCATCTCTCCAGCCCCCAGCAAGCCGAACTCTGCCCCAGTTCTCTCCTGACGTGCTTTCCCCTGTGAGCATTGACACTGGTCGTGGAGCTTGGTGGCCTCTCTGTCATAGCCCGCACCTTTGCACTCCGTGTTTTGGTTGGTCTCATTGTATCTGACACTGAGCCAATCTGCTGGCATTCTGTCAGGTGTACTAGCTCCCACAGGCAGCTTTCATATATGAAGCCCCCCCAGGGCTGTGGCCCACTCTGTCACACATCACTCTCACCCTGGCCATGCAGTGTCCCTCCCACAAATGCAAGAGTCTCAAATTACCTGCCAAAGGGCAACCCAGTGCCTCCCAAAGTCAGATTTAGATTTCCAGCCAGCTAACAATAGTATCTAAGGTGACAGAGTCACCATGACCCTGACCTGTCTGGGCCTCCTTCCCTTGCAAGAGCTTCTTGTAAGGTCTTTTCTTGATTTTTTTTTTAATTTTTTTTATTTTTTACACTCATAACACTGTTTCTTCAAGTAAGACCAAAAAAAATGGAGGCCAGAGGTAGCACTATCTGTAAAAAGCACTTACTGCACAAGTATGAGGACTTGAGTAGACTCCCCAACATTCACATAAAAACAAAACAAAATAAACAATAAAAACAGACATGGTGGCGCGCACATTTGTAATCTCAGTGAAGTAGACAAGAAGATACTTAGGGCTGGCTGGCCACACTAACCAGCAAGCTGAAGATACCATTGAGAGATCCTATCTCAGAAAAAAAAAAAGTAGAACCAGTATCTACCTAAGGTTGACCTTTGACCTCTCCATACATGCATCATACAAATACATATCTTAAAACATCCTCTGAACTTGCTCTCCCCCAACCCGGTCCTCCCAACAGAAATGACTTCTTTATCTTGGAGTCGTCCCAGTCTGGTAATGAGTACTGAAGAGCACAGAGGTTTGGTCCTGGGTTTGAGGCACAGAGTGCAGCTTTGCTTTTCCTGTCTCCCTCCCACTGGCTCCTGAGGCATGGACCCCATCACCCATGCCTCCTGGGACTCACTGGCATTGGTCAAGCCTGCTCCACTTTGGCCTTCGAGCAGGAGGAGAGGCCCCCAGACTCCCTGCTCAGTGCTCAGAGCCCCACCCTGCTCCAGCTGCATCCACTGGACTCTCATGGGACTGGCCAGGCCCAGGCCAGATGATCCGACATGACGGAAAGGGGAAATTCTCAACATTCCTTCTAAAGAAGATGTTTTGCCGAGCTTGAGGCAGCAAGCCGCATTGACACAAGGCTCTTCAGAGGCATCTCCAACCCCAACGCAGCCCAGTGTAAAAAAGAACCGAGTCCCCTAACGTAGTGCTTATACGGGGGGACCACGCATCCACTGTGGAGCAGGGAGCCTGGAAGCAGGAGTCTGTCAGACAGGCCAAGGGAGGATACAGGACCAAGCCCTGAAATTCTCTCTCAATGCACACAGACTTCCAGTTTTGGAAAAATGTCTTCATATTCCCAGAAATGACCCAATGGAACAATCAGATTGCATTAGTCTCTCCAGTCATCAATGCGCAGCATGTCTCCAGATGGAAGGGGCCACAACCTTGCTTTTAACTCTCTCTTGACTGCCACACAAACTCACGACTGGAACTTTCTCCTGAAGGCCCTGCTTGCTCTGTTCCCGTTCTCACCAGCCACAAAGGAGGCTCGCTGGGGAATCATCAGTCTTGCAGAGTGAACTTGCCAAACCAGGCCCACCCTACCCCTACCATACCCCCCCACCACCACCCCACCCCCTGCTGTCAGCATCCACCAGGCACTGGAGGGTTGCCCAGCAATCTGGCTAGAGTCCTCCTGCCCCACAGCCAGAGAAACAATCTACAGCTCAGGAGTCCCCTGCCCGGCAGGCCCTCCGAGGAACCCACGCACACTGATTAGCCAGCATCTCTCTATCATCTGAGACTCTTGGCAAAGTCAACGTTTTCCTCCAAGTCTCGGCTCATCCACTCCACGAAACCCCACATGAGCACCTTACCCACGAGGCTGAGCCAACCACTCACCACTCCAACCACGGCCTCGTTATCCACTCAGCCCTTCACGTTATGAGTTCTACATTCAAGGATCGAGCCATGCAGGATCAAAACTATAGTATTGTCAAACAAGCAAACAAGGTGGCTAGTACCTGAGAAATGACCAGAGAGGTTAACCTCTCCTGTACACACAGATGATACACACACACACACACACACACACACACACACACACACACACACACACACTGACTCAAAGTCAAAGAGAGTGTAATGTCACCTTTCTTCCACTCCTTCCTGAATATGCCATTCATTCAAATCTGGAGAAGTACACACGAGCGCTGTTATGCTCACCGTTCACCGTTTGCGAACTTAGATTTTTTTTTTTTTTTTTACCATTTTCATAGGTATGTGTGTCCCAGGCTCTCCATACCACACAGCAGCTAGCTGTGAGTTCACTCACATGACGGGAATGCCACTTAATCAAGACTACATTCTAGCAGAAGCTCTGTGAGGGGGGAGGGGGAGGGGGACGGGGGAGGTGGAGAATAAAGCTGGACACCCACAGGACCCCAAGAGAGTTCAGCCTGCAGCAATTAGAAGAACAAATCTCATTGGTTCATTCAAAGACACCTCAACTAGTAAATATGGGGGGGGGGCGGGGGGGGGAGGTGTCTTTGTATGTGTGTGTGTGTGTCTATGTGTCTATGTGTCTATGTGTCTGAGTGTCTGTGCACACACATGTGGAGACCAGAAGACAACCTTGGGTGTCACTCCTCAGACACTGTCCATGTTTTCTTTCTTTCTTTCTTTCTTTCTTTCTTTTTTTTTTTTTTTTTTTAGTTTTTTGAGACAGGTTTTCTCCGTGTAGCCTTGGCTATCCTGGACTCACTTTGTAGACCAGGCTGGCCTTGAACTCACAGTGATCCACCTGCCTCTGCCTCCCGAGTGCTGGGATTAAAGACGTGTGCCACCACGCCTGACTTGTCCGTGTTTTCTTCTCTTTTCTTTTCTTTTCCAGAGTGTTCCATTGACTGGGAACTCCACCAGCAGTCTAGACAGGCCAGCCAGTGAGTCCTAAGTATCTACCTGTCACCACCTTCCAGTGTTGGGATTACAAGCACACGCCACCACACCCAGCTTTTAACTTCTATTTCATTTCATTTTATTTTATTGCATGGGTTGTAGAAAATTAAATTATTCAGGTCCTTCTTCTTGCAAAGCAAGCACTTCCCTGCCTGCACTGTTGGCACAGCCCTCTGTTATTGTGTTTTTAATTTGAGACACTGCTCTGAAACAAGACCCACCCGTGTGGCCCACAGTGCACTGGGTGGCCCCTGACCTGACCTATGGCCTCAGGTACCAACCTGCTCTTCACCTCCGATGTTGCATTGGTCCTCACCCAGCACACCTACCCACCGTTCCACCTAAGTGCCCTGGGCCTGCTGTGAGGGTATCGTTGGCTTACCCAAAACTTTGAAGTAAGGAAGAAAACAACGTAGCTTTTCAACTCCTTGCTAAATGACTAGAAAATAAATGTGATGTTTTGCCACATGGAAAAAACGCACCCCAAAAGGGAATAGCCATGTGCCTTACGGGGCTGTCCGTAAGCCAAAGCAAGAATGCTTTTGAAAATCTCCTTATAAAGACACATTAGACACGCCCCTGGTGCGTCCTCTGTAGCCCAGCTGTGTGTGGCATGGAGGTGAAGCCTGCCCCATGGCATCCTGGGTTACAGGAAGGTCAGGGCATTTTCTGTGACTAGCCAGTTCTACAATTAGTCCTGGGTGTGCTGGGAAGTGGCCCCAGGCTGGAAAGACCCATGCCCGGGGAAACCAGGACCCTTCTCCAAAAGGGATCCTCAGCTTTTCTCAGCCTGCTGGAATTTCATTAGCTTGTTCACACTGTACAGATGGGAATTAAATAATTAATTAGAGAACAGTTCACTCCGGAGCCCATGCAGGGGGGATTATGCAAATCACCCGAGTTCGTAGCAAGGGGCTGAATATTTTATAGTGTCTTTAATTTGCAAATATTACCCACTGAGAAGGCTTAGGCAGGAAACCATCATCATAATAATTATTATTACTCATGCAAAACTACTTGAGTTGCCATCAAACCTCCTTCCTTTCAACTGCTTTCAAACACTTCCCCTAAGAAAGGTAATTTTTTCAAAATGAAAAACAGTAAAAATACAAAAGCAGATTAACAATGAAGTGAACCTGTCTGGACAACAGGAAAATTAATGTGCACTGTACCTTTCTCTCAACCTAGGAAACTCTCTTAATACTCGAATTATTTTCCATCCCTGTAATATTCTCTCATGGTCTCTGGGCACCAACGGAGCTGAGGTAGCAGAAGAACGTGCATTTCTATGCATTTCCTCCTCGGTATCTACTTAATGCATTAAGCCACTGTTGATTCTGTGAGCGTCGCCCTCCTCACCCTTTGAACACATTCCTCTCCTGTGCTCACGTATATTCTTACCTCCCGTCATGAGCTCTATCTGCTGTGGCCTTATGGATAAGAAGGGGGAGCCGTTCACACACCCGGGGGCTTCTCGCCCACCCCACATCCTCTACCACCACAGACTTGAAAGCTCAACCATCCAGAACAGCATTGGCAAATTGTACTAGCAAGGGCCAGACAGTAAATATTTTAGGCTTCCTGGGCCATACAGTCTCTGGTGCAACGTCTCAATTCTGCCGTTATGGCACAAAAGCAACAGATGAGGATGGCTGTGGTCCAAAGAAAGCTTTATTTACAAAAACAGGTGGCGGGCCAGATATGGCTGCCATCCAAACTTTTTGTCAGTTAACACTGTGAGTGTGTGTGTGGTGTGTGTGTGCGTGGTGTGTGTGTGTGTGTGTGTGTGGTGTGTGTGTGTGTGTGTGTGTGTGTGTGTGTGTGTGTGTGTGTGTGTATGTTTTAGATTCTCTGCAATTTTATTTTTTTTCCTTAAGTCACCCTATAACACTAAACATATAGTATGGAGACCTAATAGCATCAGGTTATCTCGGCTTCCCATCTCCAAGAAGTCGTGCTAGGATGACAAAGGTGCCACCACATCCGGCTCTTTATATGGGTCTGTGGATAATACCTGGGACGTCAGGTAGCAAGCACTTTCACTCCCTGGGCAGTCTCCTTAGCCTGGATGCTCGATCTTGAAATGTCAAGGAAAAGTTTTACTTCGGACCCACATCTCCAGCTTTCTGTCTTGAAATTCTTAATAAATGCCTGTGTGAGAACCCTGTGGGGTTTTGTTTTGTTTATTTCTTTTGTTTTGTTTTGTTTGCACTCAGATCCCACAAAGTATGTTGCCAGGACTGCTAAAGACATAAAAAGAGTGAACGGTTATCAGTGCCAGGGAAGTGTCCCTCGTTTCTAGTCGGTAGAGTCCAGGACACAGCTAAAGCATCCTACACATAGGATTATGCAAATGTCGACCTCACCAAAGTTGAGAAACCCAGAGTTAGGCAAAGTGAAATTGCCAATAATCCTACCATCGTTGATCTCAAATACAGTAATTTCATGTGGTGCAGCCAAAATGACCATGTTTGAAATCTTTGTAGGACTTAACAAAACATTATAAGCCAGAAAAATAACCCTCTCCCAATCTAAGCTTTTCTGGTATATTTTGCTCACGACAATAAACTCCTCTGAATCTACTCCCACTCATTTCTATATTCATGAATTTATCTATTGGTTGCTTTTTCTTTTTAAAATAGTCTTATTACATTTATTTATTTGTGTGTGCATGTGCATGGCCTGTGTGCATGTTGGCATACTATAATATGGGTGATATACATACAGATGACAATTTTGGGAAATCAGTTCTCTCCTTTTACCATGTGTGGGGCCTGGGGATCGAACTCAGTTCATCAGGCTTGGTGGCTACCACTTTTGCTTACTAAACCACCTTGCTGCACTGTTTGTTGTTGTTGTTGTTGTTGTTGTTTTCTAAATAAATAATGTATTCACCAGGACAAAGTGTTAAGAGTTAGAAGCGTGTTTAGTGACAGGGAATCTCCTACTCAGAGCAACCAGCAATCAGAATGTTTATCATGGTTTCTTTGGTCTCGTGACAATACTTCAGGAGGAATCCTAACCGCTCTCCTGTTTTCTTTAGGCTATTCTTTCTATGCCCGCCCAGATGACTCAACAAGATCCCCTGCACCTGGCCTATCTCTACTCAGTGTCACATTTTTTACTAGGGCCTTCTACTTCCCTCTCAAGGACTCCGACTCCGCCAAGCTCTCTGCTTTAGCAACTCTGCCTTCTGGAACTAAACTGGAGATATTTTCACTGTCCCCTCCCCCCTTTATTTATGTGACAAACACAAGTCTACTCATCCCAGACAGGGACCCAACAATACACGAGAGTAAAGATACAACTAAAGTCCCATGAGGTGAAAAACCAGTTTTATTGGGGTTCCTTACAGGAGCAGAAATGACTCAAAGGCAGCTGCATCACCAAGGTGCACCCCAGCACTGGTGACAGCTCCCAAAGCTGGGAATCTGGAACACACTGCACAGCCTGCAAGCTGCTCAGTAGGGTTGGAGAGGGTCCTTTCCAGGTGGTGCCTCAGTTGGTCTGAACCTCTTCCTGGCAGCTTAGTGGGTCTCTGCTTCTTCCAGGCAGCTGGTCTGGATTCAGTGTCCCCGCTGTAGTTCCCCCGCTTCCTTGCTCACTCTAGCAGAGGGCACCTAGTGAATCTGGTCAGCTTCAGGGGCTTCCTGAAGCTGTTCCTGCTTGTTCACCTTCCTCTTTAAGGAACTTCACAGCAGGGTGGAATGCTTCACCCCGGAGGAAAACTGTTGCACACCAGCCATCTTTACAAATCCTGCCGGAGTAAAGAGTCCTATTTGATTTTCTATTTCCTTCTTTCTTTCCCTTAACGCTCCTTGTATAGGGATGTATTTTGCTCAGCAGCTGTCAGTCATGTGAGCAAACAACAAAATGATCGGCTCTTGCACTTGACCCAGATCATGCCACTTTAAACACAGGCTCGTCCAGTTGATGCTGGAGGCTCTAACTTCCTAGCATCTTGCGAAGAGCTAAGGAGGGACTGTCCCTCCTTCTGAGCGTGAGCAGGGGTGTATCCGGTCATGAGTGTGCCTTCTCACTGTCCATACCCTCTGTAAACCACAACGGGGGGGGGGGGGGGGAAGCAAGTAACAGAACAATATAAGTGAGCAGGGAACACCTGCACAAGGCAGTTGATTGGGGTCCTTGAATCATTCTCTTGATTCAAGGGCTACATCCCCACCTGGGAGGAAGGAGACACTGACAAGACGATATGGCTGGGACACCCCAGCTTGCAGCAGATGGTAGCTGAAGAACAGCAGGTCCCTAGGAGTCTGCCCTTCGTTTTCTTGTTGACCTTTCGACTCCATCACGGGCTGTCTTTTGTGTCCTGGGGTGAAAGCTATAGGCTCCAGTTCCCTCTAACCCTCCAAGGATAGAAGAATGAGATGCCCATAGCTGGCTCTCCTGGCTGTGTAGGGTGGGTGACAGCTTGGTACTGGACCGGTGCCTATGGCCCCTGACTGATGGGAATACCTAGTCTCAGAAACCCGAGTAGGCCCTGGCTCTTACCTCCCAGAGCTCTGCCCCTTATCCTGCACGCTGACAAGGGCTGGTGGAGGGTGTGAGCTGGGAAGAGAGGAGCAGTGTCACCAGCAATTTCAGGGACTGTTCTGCCCCCTGAACTTGTACAGTATGATTCTTCGAGGGATATTGGAGCCTCTCCACTTCCAGCCGCATCCTATGCAAACAGACCCAGAGATGGTGATGGGTGCAGGGAAGAAGGCTACAGGTTAATCAGGGAAGGGTTGAATCAATACCTGAGCCAGTAAGAGTTGGACTAGGGACAATAGTGAGAACGACGTCCACTCTGCACAATTCTGAAAGTGTGAATAAGGCAAGCGTGGCTTCCCTGTAGGCAGTAAGGGACCTGAGACTGTGTGCGTGAGGACTCCAGCTCATCTCTCCGCCCCCAAAGGCTTTGCTCCTTCACGCACAGATTGGGCTGCTCTGCTTCTGTGATGCCCACAACAGCTGTCCTGGAGACATGATTGGCATCTGATAAGAAAAAAGAAACGGGCCTGGGCCTGGCGGTGCACACCTGTAATCCTAGCTTCTCAGAAAGCAAAGGCAGGAAGATCACAAGTTAAAGCTTTGAGTGGCTGCAGAGCAAATTCAAGGCAAGCCTTGTGAGAGCCCCATCTCCAAATACACAGAAGATGAGGAAACAAGGAGGGCTAGAGAGAAAGAACAGAGACAGAGAGAAATGCATCTTGCACAGAGATGGACTGTTTTACTGCTTCCTGGAGGAGCACCATCCACAGCTGGGAGCCACTCGGTATCATCTGTCTCTGTGTGTTTCTAAAAGGCAGGCCAGCTTCCTTAAGGGAAGATTGCGTACGAGAAAGATGGAAACCTCTAGAACTGCTCTCTGGCATGCAGGGCATCGTCTGTGACCATAAGCCCACATAATTGGTACTTCTATGCAGGGCCTCGGTGGAGTCTTTCGCCAACTGTTCAAGGAAAGAGGCTGTCCACTTTCCAATGTGGCTATGCAAGTGTCCAAGGCAGTTGTCAAAACTGAGAAGCTTTCACGGTTCCATAAAAACTATATAAGTTTTCAGGGAACTTTTGGGTTTTTAAGTGAAACCCATTGGTCAACCTGCTGCTGGTGTCTTCATGACTGTGTGTATTAGAAATATGGTCATCATAACCAGGCAGTTGTGGGGCGCGCTTTTAATTCCTCCACTCAGGACGCAGAGGCAGGTGAACCTCTGAGTTCGAGGCCAGCCTGGTCTACAGAACAAGTTCTAGGACAGCCAGGGCTACAGGAGAAACCCTGTCTCAAAAACAAACAAAAAACAAAAAAGGCATGTAGTCATGTGACTAATATCACAATTTGGGGGAAAATCAGCAAGAAACTGAAATCTCTTCCCAAAACATCCACATGATTCACTCCGCTTAGTTAACTAGGCTATCAAAATACCCAAGGGGTCACTAATCACTTCTGTCACAAGCAAAATGCCTTTCACTAAATGGCTTTCTGATAATATAGCTTTAATTCCTGTCTTACAGGTTTTTGTTTGTTTGTTTGTTTGAGGGTTTTTTTTTGTTTTTTGTTTTTTGGTTTTTTGTTTGTTTTTTGTTTTTTGTTTTTTGTTTTTTGTTTTTTTTTTTTTGCTTTGTTTTGTTTTGTCCTTTCACAGGGGTTTGCTTTGTAGCCCTGCTACCTGGACCTCTTTACAGGGACTAGGCTGACCCCAAATTCACAGTGATCCTCCTGCCTCAGCCTCCCAGGTTGCTAGGATTACAAGCATCCACCACTACAACAGGCCTATTAGCACTTTTACTGTCAAATTCATTTCACTGATTTCTGTTTAATTTTGTTTATAGACCACTCCGTTTGTTTCAACTTAGTCTTTTTTTTTTTTTTTTAAGGGACAGAGTCTTGCTATGCTGCCTGTGTTGGCACCTCATTCCTGAGTTCCGGGGAAACTTCACCTCAGCCCTATTCTTTACTAAACAAATTTAACAAACACAAAATAACTTCCCTTTCATCTGCATCCAAATTAAAGTCTGTAACTTCTCACTTCTTTTATTCAAATATTCTAAACTGTTTCCAAATTCCAAAATTATGAATATTCAAGCCTTATCAAGTTTTTCAATATGCCTGTTGCCTCTCATCTCTGTTCAGGCTTTCTTCCAAATCTTTGAAATTATCTTTCCCAGTTCTTGACATGTCTTCCTATGTCGTAAGGCTTGAACAATTTCCTTATAGGCAGACACCCTCACAGCACACTCACTAAAGAAAGATCCAGTCTTAACAAACCTGAAAAGAAGTCATGATACAGAGGCAACGTATGGACACAGCCAAGAAGAAGACAAAGGGAGAGAAAGTTGAAGGTGACCTTCAATCGCAGTCACATAGAGAGTCACATATAAAGAATCACAACACTTCAACCAGAGCCAGGGGGCTTTTCTAGGTCACCTTCTCAGACCCCTTTCCAGGCCCCACAGCTGGATCAGAGATAACTTCCATGTCACAGCAGAGCCAGCACCTGAACAGTAGCACCACAGCAAGTTCAGCTCACCAGCATGAAGAGAGTTTGGCCTCTGCGTGACAAGGGCCTTAGAAAGAGCTTTGGTTTTGAGGTAACATTTTCTGTTTTGTTTTGTTGGTTCCCAGCTCCCCCCCCCCCCACACACACACACCATAAAGACTGGAGAACAGAAAGTTGATACTTATGGGTACAAAGTTGCAATTGCGAGAGACACAAAAGGGTTGCCACAAATTCAAGGCCAGCCTGTTCTGTACAGTCTGAAGCCAACCAGAGCTGCACAAGATGGCCTTGTCCCCCACTCCAAAAATATGTACTTCATGCCACAGAACTGGGGCTTAAAAATTATTGCGATGGTAAACGTTACACTACATACATTTTGATTTAACTTTAAATAATTAATAAGGTTGGGGAGACAGGCCAATTAGTAAAGTGCTTGTCTAGCAATCACGAGGACCCAAGTTTGGTGCATCAAAACCCACGTAAAATTTAAAACCAAAGATCACTAGGCATGGTGACACATGCCTGTAATCCCAGAGTTAAAGTGGAGTGACACATGCCTGTAATCCCAGAGTGGGATTAGGTGGAGATAGGTGAATCCTTAGGGCATCCCAGCTGGCCTAGCCTATTTTGAGAGTTCCAGGCCAATAAAGGAGTTCAGTATTTAAAATGAAGTTTCTCTGGACATTATCTTCACAGGGGCTCATGTGAATAGAGTTTTCTTCCTCTGTGGTTTTTGCTGAAGGCTACAACTATAGGGTTAAATGTAGTTGTATGTTTAGTTTTAAAATGAACTGTTAAACTTGGAGGCTGTGAAGGTGAGTCAGTGGGTAAAAAGCCTGCTGAACAAACACGAGGGCCTGAGTTCAAATCCCTAACACCCACATAAAAAGCTAAGCCTGGTAGTGGTGGTGGTGGTGGTGGTGTGTGTGTGTGTGTGTGTGTGTGTGTGTATGTGTGTGTGTCCCAAGCACTGTGGAGACAGGGACAGATGGATCTCTACAATTTGCTAGCCAGGTTAGTAGAAATGGAAGGTTCTAGTGTTACTGAAAGGTCTGATATAAAAAACTACGGTGGAGACCCCAGGGTTCAGGGATCATCCCAGAAGGATGTTGGGAAGGAGGTAGGAGCCGGGGTCAGAGAAGACAGGGACAAAAAGGAAACAAAACCACCTGTTCTTCTGTCCAGTGCCCTCTGGACAGGATAGGACCACTGCGCTTATGAACTCCTAGCAGCTGTGCTTGCTTGTGCAAGATCAAACCAGTCAACAGCCCAGCGTCGAGAGGGGAGGCCTCTGAGCCCCAACCTCCAGCTGAGGAGCAGTGACAGCTGATGGCTCCTCAACAAGGAGAGAGGCAGTTTCCTCTTAGGCTGTGGCTTCCGGTGGGTCCACCACGCTTCAGTGAATAACCCCACACCCAAGAAGATGCATAGGCAGCACAAATTGAACCAGATAAGTTATGAAAAGGAAAAATGACATGAAATTGGAGGCCTGGGGGATGGGCAGCGGGGACGAAGAGATGGGGAATGGAACTGAACGGAGTTAGAGGGAGGAGTGAATGTGATGAAAATAAATCCTATGTGCGCACAAAATTCTCAAAGAATTCATAACATTTAAAAAAATAAGTAGAGATATAAGAAGTATTGATGTCAACTTCTGGCCTCCAGATAGACATTTACAGGTTTTACACGAACACACACACACATACACACACACACACACACACACACACACACACATTTTATTTTATTTTTCCCCCACTGCGATTATTTTTTTCCATCGGGTAATGAGAATGAAAGCTGGTTTAAAAGCCTGCAAAATGTTCAGTCCTGAAGAAGTGTTTGGGACTTCTGGAAGCTGGCTGGTCTCTTGGGGAGCAGGGTCAAGGCAACTCAGGAGTGTTGGCTTTCTGGTCCTCTGGGTATTGATGGGCAGAAGGCCACTGGCTTGCTTTCCTTTGGAGTTCTTGCTCCGCCCCTAGGCCTCCACACTGCTACCACAGGTGGTTTGCAAGCCTTCCCTTGGACCATGAGACTCTCTCCCTCCACGCACACATTACAGAAGCCCAAAGGGACTGAGGGCGCACCCTTAGACCCAGAATTCATCACTTCGGCCGTGGCCTTCCCTGGTGAACGCTGTCATCCGGAAAGCCTCTCTACAGGTCTCTAGTCCTCGTGATTCAAGCACAGCTGTGGGAACTTTGCGAGCCTCCCGATTTTAAAATCACGTTTCCCAAGGCTTTCCCAAGGCACACCGGCAGCACCCACATCATTAGCCTCCAGATAATGCCGCGGGTAAAGGGAGCCAACCAGCCCAGCCGTGAAGACAGCAGCAGATATTCAAACCAGGGCCCTCACAGCAGACTTGCAGCACGAAAACACAAAGGATGCCGCCCGGCCAGGCCTTTTAATATGCAAGGCAGCCCACAGGCAAGTCCAGCCAAACCCCAAAAAAGCGCAGCCTTGCCGCTGGCATTTCATACGTCTGCCGCTCCAATGTAATCCCAGAGAAATTGAGGTTATCCTTCGAGGTATGGAAGGAAGGTTAATGAGCAAAAGCCAGCCTGCCCTCCTTGCTTTATCCCCTGAATTACAGTCACTGATCCTGGGTAGCATGGAAGCCACAGGTCAAATCCAAGTTCCTACTGCAAATCAGGAAGTTTTTCCTCCCAGGAATATGAAAGTGACCTCGTGGCGTGTCTCCTAATAATATCTCAGAAGTCCCCAGCGCTGAGAATAAGAATGAGGGATGGCTGGCGGGGGGGGGGGGGGGGGGGGGGGGAGGTGCAAACCTGACCTGCAGGCTCTGCATCCATTCAGCTGATTGCCTCTGTTCTGCTGATCTGGCCTCTCAGGCTCCATGCTTATGCATTTGTTGTTTTTCCACAGCCGGGTAAATAGTGAGGCTTTTTTTTTTCATTTATATTTTTCTCTTTGCTTTATTTTTGAGTTTTCTAAAATTAAAAAAAAAAAAAATCGGATGTCCAGATCCTGCTTATTTAAAAACAAGCAAGTTAACTTCCGCTGTGTAAAGCAGGGCCCCTTAAGTACTTTCCCTGGAGGATCTGCAGTTCCTGAAATGAAGCCAATCTGAAGATGCTAGGGGGTGGGAGGGCACGTGACCTGAACTTCCTCCTGGTACTTCCCTCTGGGAATTCACTCAGGTCCCTAGACTGCAGGCCCCGTCCATGTGTCAAAGCCAAGACTAAGTGGCCCACGCTGGCTGGCTTCTCTTTCTTGCTTTGTTTCTGGAGGCCAATGGGATGGATGCCATTGGTGCCATTGGTGTGCCATTAGAGACTGCAAGATCTCATCAGATGCAATTTTAAAACCTTAGAGGTTGCAAACAAGAAGTGTCCTTAGTCATGCCAACCACAGCCCTCTTGAACTTGGCAGGCCTGCTCCCCATTAGGGTGATACGGTAGAGGTCCCCGCTCTTACCACCAGGAAGGAAGGGACTGTAGGCTTGGGTGTTGGAGAAGTGAGTTTGAGAGTTCTGCAAAAGTGATTTTACTGTAAGATAAAGCACCCATCATATCCCCAGTGTCACAGAAAGCAGCATCTGTAATGTCTGGGAGTTTTCCAGAAGAAATTAGAAAGACAAATACACATTTAGTAGTTTTTTTTGCTTGACCAAGATATTTTTTAAATGACTTTTAATATTGTTTTATCACAAGAATACCTTGAGCCCTGTACACATGTATATACAAGTGTAAAGGAAAGAGTGACAACAGGGAGAGGAAGGGAGGAAGGAGGGATAGAGGAAGGAAGGACGGAGAGAGACCCTCAGATAAAAAGCAATGCTTTAACCGATCACATCCAGCTTCCTGCTAAATCTCTTCATCTCCCTGGTTTGGGTACCAGTCCACTCCCTGGTTGTGCATGAGACGTTATGAGCATCCTTTCTCACAGAAAAGATTAGGTCTCAGATTTGGAGTTGTTGCCAAGAACTTCTCCAGGAACCCCAAGCTTAAGAATGAATCAGCTCCGGTGGAAATCCTGGCCTCTGGGGAATAGAAGAACAGAGAAATAAAGTCCTAATGAGGAAATGTTAATTTACTACTTAGCTGTGGATTCCTGTTCTCTGTTTAAGCCTGAAACCAGTGATCCTTACCACCTATGCTAAGACCTCAACCACTGAAAGTGTTCCCTGAAGGCCAGGAAGGCAGTTAGAGATGCTCTTGGCTGTTCTGTGAATACTCACCTGATTGGCTGGTGTTGGACAGCCAGGCCTCCCCTACATGCTTTGTCCTACTTATATCTGCAACCCAGGCATGCTGCACTCCAGCTCCAACTATTTATGTCACTCACAATAAGGCTTTTGAGGAGGAAGACTGAACAAAACAGTGACTGGCCAGAATCTGAATGACAACACAGAGCAGAGTCTTGTGCCAATGCAAAAAGCCCACTCTGGATTGCAATGAATAAACTTTATTCTTAAAGTATTATTATTGAGTTTCTTCCTTATAGCAGTCCAGCCTTGCCCTAACCAAGTATCACATCAATACATTCTAAATACTAGTGATATTTTTAGTTATAAAATAATTGAATCCAGGAATGATGACACAAACATGTAATCCCAGCATTCAAGAGTATGGAGAGTTCAAGGCCAGACTGAGCTACATAGCAAGTCCACTTTGCATGCATGCATGCATACATACATACATACATACATGCATGCATATATACATACATAACTGAAAATCTCAAGTAGTACCTCCTAATAATGATAAATCCTTAAGACACCCTAAAATGCTCTCTGCACCCCTCTTCTGTCCATGGCTAATTTTTGATGCTTTCCTAAGGGAACCTTAAAAACTATTTCCATTGGAAAATAAGATCTCCCTGTATGCAGTAGGATTTATTTCTACTCAATAAATCCTGCTTTGAGCCGGGCATGGTGGTGCATGCCTTTAATCCCAGCACGAGGGAAGCAGAGGCAGGTGGATCGCTGTGAGTTTGAGGCCAGCCTGGTCTACAAAGCGAGTCCAGGACAGCCAAGATAACTTAGAGAAACCCTGTTTCCAAAAAATAAAACCATAAAAATAAAAATTAAAAAATCCTGTTTTAGGATGCCTCCCAAAGGAACCAAAGTATAGCAACCAAAATAAGAGCCAAGGAACCACGTATAACTCAGTCATTCTTGGGGACACTCATCAGAATGCTTAATGAAATACAGTGTCTCTCTGAGCTTCCCTATGGGTCACATGACTCAGAGTCCTCAGAGCCCAGAGTGGAGCTCATCCATAAACATTGGATGCGTTTCACTGCAGGTGACAGCATAGCATTTATACTCCACTGGCTTTGGCAGCACTATAGAAAGTAGATATCCTGTGATGACTCCCTAGGACACTGGATGTGTAATATTTCTGTCCTAAACCTAACAAGAAAATCAGGGAAATAGGAAATCAAAATAAATAAATAAATAAGCAAGTAAGTAAACAAACAAACAAATGATTAAACGCTACAAGTCTGGTAATAGAGATGCATTGACTTTGGATTCAGGTGGACCCTGACTGCTTAGTGACTTTTGGAACCTGTTTGCTAGAAATTGCAACTACTACTTCTTACCTGGTAGGATGGGCACAGGGGCACAGGTAATACCTTTGACAGATACTGTGGGGAAGGAACTCAGTAAATGATTGCAAAACGAAATCCAAATGGATCCACTCCTTAGCTCCAGGAGAAGCGGGAGGAGGAGAAGGAAGAAGAAGAGGAAGAGAAGGAGGAGGAGCAGGAAGAGGAGGAGGAGAGGAAGCCCCCAGCAGGCCTCTCCACCTCCCAGATCACCACCACGAAGGGAATGTGGCCTGCCAGCTGGTCCCAAGGCCTCTAGATTGTCAAGGCCTAGCTTCTGTGGGTGCTGTTGTGGGCCGGGAGGATGTGTGCAGTGACCACATTCCAGCTGGTCTTCAGCTGCGGCTGCCCAAACCCTCCAGCTATTCTCATGTCTAAGTCACAGGAAAGTCGACTTCCAAGACACTTCATTCTGCTATGTAAACTCATGAAGAAGGAAAACCAAAGACAAAAATAAAAGGGAAGAGGAGGAGGAGGAAGAGAAGAAGAAGAAGAAGAAGAAGAAGAAGAAGAAGAAGAAGAAGAAGAAGAAGAAGAAGAAGAAGAAAAAGAAGAAGAAGAAGAAATGTGGTGTTTGTTTTCCATTCCTAGAACTGATAGTTGACTCATTTTGCTTTCTACCATACGTAGCAAATGAGGTTAAAAAGCTGATAGTGAAATTTATGAATTAATTTGGTCTTGTTTTCTAATGTGTGTGTGTGGTGCCTATGTGAAGGTGTCCGCCATCTATGTGACACACATGCATGAGAAGGTCAGGGGACAACGTTTGGAGTCAGTTCTTCCCTTCTGCCTTGCTTTCAAGGCAAGATAGTTCCTGTTGGTTGTTGCTGTACTGTGTCCCCAAGCTAGCCCACCTGCTGGCTTCCAGGCGGTTCTTGTGTCTCCACCTCCCACCTCACTGCAGGCACTCAGTGACAGATGTGGCCCTGCATCCAGCTTTTAAGATGGGCTCCAGGAATAGAGTTCAGTTTATCTGGCTAACATGGCATTTTTTTTTAACCCACAGACCCATACCCATGGGCATAGGCCCTGGGTGTTTAGATTAGACATTCACACATATTATCAGGAATAGAACACGAAATGTCTTTCAAAGGGTGCTTTGGGGTGCCCTGTGAGCCTGGTTACCATTCACCTCTCTCTTTGCAAGTCTCCCCTTCTTCAGCTCTTCTTAGCAAAACTTTATGATGCCTGTATGTTTTCATCCTTTGTGCTGTTAGGGCTCAAATCCAGGGCCTTGCACTTGCTAGGCTAGCGCCCTGCCACAGAATTATCTGCCCACCCCTCTTCTGCCACTTGGGTATTTCTTTATTTCTCAATTCTGCAAAAATATTTGGGTCTCTGACAGCTCCTTCTTGGTGTCCTTTTAGCACCCTGAATATGCTTTCAATAACATGATGCCAAAGAGTAATAGAATCTTCTGGCTGGTCTTCTGCCCCTTGTCTCTGCAAAGCAAGTTCTATTCACCCGTTTATAATCTTTTTCAACTCAACCTCCTTCTTTGGTTCTCTTTTGCTCACCCTTCAGCATAGACGGCAAAGAACAGCTTGCTGTAGTCAGTTCTCTCCTCCTGTCACGAGGGTCCCAGGAATTAAACTCAGAGATTGAGCTCAGGTTTGAAGCTCGGCAGCAAGCCTCTGCAAGCGATCACTTTTAGCCCGCCGAGGCATCCCAGCCGTCCCCGTAAACTTACTTAATATAATTACTACCTTGACGTCCATTTTTAGACGTGATGTAAATTGTTTGAAATTCAGTTGTTTCTTGCCACCTCCCTTTTGTGTGGTTTGCTGCCATATGGCCTGCGTGTTCCTCATTCCATTGACCTCTCCCCCCCCCAAAACCCAACACACCCCACAGCTGCTGGCCACAATAAAATCTAACTGAAGATGTTAGATAATGCAGCTATGTCCCGCGCTTTCACGCTTGCTTCTTTAGGCAGTTTGCAGCTTCATAAGGTCACTGGTTAGAAAGGAAGGCCAGCAAGCTGAACTAAAGTTGCGTTTACAAGTGCAGATTTTACTGGTACTGTTTTATGGGGGGGGGGGGGGTGTCTACATAGATGGTCAAGGAGCCTGCCACTCTCCAGAAAGATCCCTCTAGTCCTGTTTTCCAGCTACACTACAGGTGCCTAAGGGCAAAGCCTGTTTTGCAATCAGGATTTCCATGCAGGGTCCCACCTAGTGCCTGATGGTAAAGTAAGCATTTGACACAAAACCCCTGCCGAGACATCCACCTAGGACACCTGTTGTTGCCTTCCCCAGGGTCACTAGGACCAGTGGTAAGCCAGAGTGTCTCTCTTTCTGACACGGAGTTTTGCCAAGGTTCTGACTCTGTACTCTGAGTTCGAGCAACACTTTTACAACCCTAAACTTGAGTTTATCCAAAAAGATAAGCCGGGTACTCCAACCCGGAAGAGACAGCCCGCCATGTGCTTGTTTTGTTAGCGAGGCAAGAAGGAATCCTCCACTCATCTTGAATTCACTTTCTGAGGGCGCCTTCTCGCCCAGCAGGTGCCACCACTCATTTGCAACAGACAGAAACAGCAAATTGCTCCACACCCCGGGAGCTCCGCCAGCTTTCCCGCCCGCGGGGCGTGGTGCTCGGAGAAGAGCCGCCTCCCTGGTGCGCCAATGCGGGCCCTTCTCACCAGCCGTTGACTCTTTGCTCGCCTAACCGCTACAGACCTGGCTCCCTGCTCCGAGCAAGCAGTCCTTCTCACAAAAGGAAGGAAAGAGTGGCCTGGAAGGGTTAGAAGGCCCAGCTGCCCTTCTATGAAGCCAGATTTTATCTCTCCCTCAGAGGCCAGATATGGTGGCGCACCCCTTTAATTCTATGGTGGCAGAGGTAGGCAACTCTCTGAGTTCGAAGCTAGCATGGTCTACAGAGCAAAGTCAAGGACAGCCAAGGGCTTCACAAATAAGCCAAAGGAGGGAGAGGGAGAGGGAGAGGGGGAAGGGAAGGGGGAGGAAGAGGAGGAAGAGGAAGAGGAGTTGTGGTTGCTGTTTCCCTATTCTAGCTTGCTAGAACACAAGGGAATTCAGGGTTAAAAGAAAAACAAAGGTTCCTTGGAGTTGTCTATTAGGAATGTTTCTAGATCATGTACAGTTGTTAACTGACACCCTCACCCCACCCATGGCCTTATTTAAGGCCGGTGCTCATGTGCAGAGTTCCATGGCAAATGAGTATGAACCAAGTAGCACCAATATTACTGGTTGTCATTGGCCAGGTTCATCAAGGTATATAACTCTGGCTTCCTCCACTGAACCAAGGTTGAGCTGAGCTTTATCCCTCCTGGTCTAGGAAGTGGGCTGTTTGTACCCTAAACCGAGGAAACACTACCCACCGCTTTACAATGATGACTTTGGAAAATAAGATGTATATTGTGAAATGTCAGACACTTCCAAAGGAGCATTTTTAAGGGGGGTGGGCAGAGTCCTAAGTGGTAGCCATTATTGTGTGTGTGCTAGACCATCAGTCTCTCCTGGGTGCCGGGGATGGCATGGGAGTGGTTCCTAGTCACTTACAGTATGATGAGAAGGCCACAAACAAAGGTGTAATTACAGATTGATGTCAGCTGGGGAAAACAACGCCTGGGATTTGAGAATTGGGGATGGGTTTGGGGGAGTGTCCCAAAGCAGAGGATGATAGCATGTGAAAAAGGAAGGTAGAAATAGAGCGTGTGTGCGCACACACACACACACACACACACACACATACACACATACACACACAGCCCCTTCCCCCCTACACACACACTACTGAAACTCCCCTATTTATAGACAAGGAAACTGAGGCTCAGCTGACCTAAAAGATTTGTCTAAGGTCCAGGCTAATTATAGAAACCAGCCAACTGCAACACCCAATCCCTTCCTGCTAAAAGCACATGGGGTTTATTTATAGCTCGGTTATAGATTATCCAAATTCATTTGGCCAATAAAACTGAGAACATTGAGTTCAAAACCACATCCCTGAAGACCACAGCGTAAATAACGGTGGGGTCTTAAAATTGACAATGCCTTTTCATTTAAGACAGAGTTCTCATCCTATCAAAATTCAAGCGCTTGGTTCAGATTAAGGGAAGGTCAGGTCGTAACCCTGTATAAAATGTCCTGGCAGCGCTAACTGTGCATGCTAATTTGAGTGTGAGCTGTGTGTCCTGGCTTACTTCACACCCCAGCTAGGGTTTCAGACCTACACGTGGCATTGGGGTGAGACCCTGAAATGAGGCGCTGCGGGCTGGCGGTGCTCACCACTTTGTGCGTGAGCTGCATGAAGAATCCTTTTGAGAAACCTGGGAGTTTCCTCTGGCAATCTGTACGATTGGGGGTGGGGGAGACGCTGTGACCGGAGGTTACCTCTGAGGCTGGACCACAGTGGGGAAGGCGTGCAAGACAGACTTTCTACTCCAGACCCTGCAAGTGTGTAACTGTAGTCGAGTGTATTCGGGCACTCTACATGCAATATAGACATTGTTTATTTTTATTCCAATAAGATTCTTAAACAAAAGTAAAATCCCAAAGGAACAAAGGTTCGTCTCGGCAAAGGTCAATATATATACATGATAAGAAACTTCTGACCACCATGGGCCCCCAGGTTAAAAAACCCAGGGTTAGGAAAGTTGACTGCGTTGGTGGGAGGGAGGGTCGCCGCACTTGCTGCTCGCACCCGGGGATCCCGAGCCTGCAGGGAAAGTGTGCGCTTTCTGGCAGGCGCGCCCCCAAGTCCTCACACACCCCACTAGCGCGGATCAGCAAGGGTGGGACCGCGGCGGGGCGGGGCCTTCGAAGCCCCGACCCTCACCTCTCCCGCCCCTCCCTCCGCCCCGCCCGCGCTCGCCCCCCGCCGGCTCTCCCGGCGCCCGGCCCGCCCCCCTCCCAGCCGCGCGCAAACGAACCTCGCAACGCCGCGCTCAGCGGTGGCTGTGGCGGTAGCGGAGAGGGGCCGGGCGAGGGAGCAGGTTAGCCCGGGCCGCCCTACTCTGTAGGCGTTTCGGAAGCGCAGACTGCGCCTCCGAGCCCTGCGCCCAGGAAGCACTGGCCGGCGGGACGCTCCCGGGGCCCCGCTCCTCCAGGCGCTCGCAAGCATGCAGCCCGGGTGCAGGCGGCGCGCCCGGGACCGCTACTGAATCCACGGAGCTGCGGGGACCAACGACAGCCGGGCCCCTCCCACCTCGCCCAGGGGCCCACGAGCGACCGCCCTACACCTAGTCTTCGCTCACAGCCCCGCCAGCGCCACCCCCCGCGGGCTGGAGGGGCTCATGCAGCCGCCAAGGTAAGCTCAGACAACGGGGCACGGGGTCCTGACATCCCCAAGGCGGTGCCGACACTTGCTAAGGCCACCTCCCTTACTGATCAGCGGTCCCCTAACCCGGTGTCTCATCTCACAAATAGGGCTTTTGGCAACAGGAAAGTTTTGTGGTTTGGTGTTTTTTTCTTTTTTCTTTTTTAACCCCCTTAAATTCTGTCCTGCGGACATCAGGCGCTACGCGTGGCTCGCAGACCCGGCACCTATCCCACCCACTGTGTACCAGCCTGGAGCTCTCTCTCTTCTGCGCGGCCACCCTCTTCCTGGAGCGAGAGGCCCGCCTGGCCCGCAGAGCTCTGGACAGGTCTTGTCACTCCGCTGACCCACCGTGAAGCCCAATTGCTTCGCTTCACCCAGGCCGGGTTTTCAGAGGCTGGAAACCTGCGCGATTTCCCGGAGGCGTCAGCGTCGTATGTACATTGTACAGTGTGGGTGACCATTGCCTGGGAGCGTCCGGTGTGCTAGAAGGTGTAAGACTTGGGGTGGGTGCTAAGGTGTGAGAGTCCCGAAAGGTCCAACGTTCCTTAAGAGGAAGGCAAGGCACCGCAAGGACTCAGCGCCTGACTTGAGCCACCGCTCACTCTGGGTATAACTAAGAAAGAGGGACAGGTGGATTGAGGGACCGGTGCAAAAGTGAAAGACGCTCGGATGCAGCTCTGGATTGCATCTTACTAAAGTAATTGCATTAGACTTGCTCGGAGGGAGAGTCAATTTCCCCAGACTGGGATTTTAATGGGAGCCTGTGTGCTGTTATTATGTGGTGTGGTTTCAGAAGGCGTTGGATTGTATTTATTTTATAAATTGGGTGTCTTGAGGCGGATGGATTAGGGGAAATATCGCCATCTAGCGGAAATGGTTAGCCCTACCTTCCTCACAAGCCACAAAGTTGGGCGTCCTCAAAGAAGACAGCTGTACGTGGTGGAGAGGTGGGAGGTAGGCAACATGTCAGAAAGACTAGTTCACAAGTGTTCCTGCCATCCCGCAGATCGGGAGCTTAGTTCCAGGGACCGAGTGGCGAATTGTACAAGTGGCAGGAATCACCTCCAGGGTTTCCTTCCACTCCCTTCTCTGTGTAGTTTTAGGATCTAGCAAAAACAAGGTAAACTGTCCGCTGCCTTTCTCCCAGGCACCTGACCCAGGGATCTGACAAACCTGAGTGGCCACCTTACTCCTTTCCAGCGCATCTATATCTATATAGGTGACTTGAGGAATTAGTGTTAAGCCTTGACCCTTAGAAAAGAGATGAGGCATAGAAGTCTGCTCTTAAGGGTAACTGAAGAACTGGGAAAGAGCGCCATGCCATCCCCACTGGAAGGGAACGGTGTATCCCCCAAATGGCCTCTTTTTTTGCACACACAAGGGGAAGACTTCCTGCTGTTCCACTACCACAGCATGCGACATGCAAGCCTACTTCACGGAAATGACTGACTCTTAGGATGGCACGAAGTGGACAAAGGCTCTGGGTGGGGCGCCCACACATCAGGCGGACTGCAAGTTCTTTATGGCTGGATTGTGCTGCCACCTTCCAGGCCAGCTGATGTTAGCAGGGAATGCGTGCTCCTGGTGTGAAGGGCGCTCTGGCTCCTTTGGAGAGCACTGTGGCTTCCTGCCTGGGGTAAGGTACATTCCCTCCCAGACTCCTCTGGACTGCAGTGGTAGTAAGTAAGGATCCAACATCCTTTTTCTTTCTTCTTGCCTTGTAAGTCATACGTATCCCAAGCTGGTCTTGACTTTTCTCTATGCAGCCAAAAAAAAAAAAAAATGACCTTGAACTTGTGATTCTCTTGTCTCTACCATCTGAGTGCTGGCATCTAATATATGCAGTGTTGGGAATCGAACCCAAGGCTTTGCGCATGCTGGGCAAGCACTCTATCAGCTGAGCCACATCCCCAGTTCCAACCTCCTTTTATTTTTTATTTTTTCCAAAATCCCTGCCCCATCATTTCCTTCCCAGATGAAGACCAGTGCTTTCACTCCTAGCAGGCTTGTGGCTGGTCTGCCCATCCTACCCCGTCGCTCTGTCTTGGTTCTCTCTTCACTCCCACATTCGTGTTTAATAATCATGACAAGCGGGGTCCTAGACTAGCTTGGCATCTTACTAAAGGAAGGCAGAGCTGACTTGCATTGCCGCCTTCCGGGTACGTGGGCTGGTACAGAAGGAAGGCGTGGCATGTGATCCCTGGAGCCTGACCTTCAGCAGCCTTTGGTAGCCCATCCCTGACAGTAGGACAGGGAGTGAGCAAGCCGCCTTTGCCAGGATGCTCACTGCTACCAGGAAGCAGGCTGACATTCTCATTTCCTGGAAAAGGATTCCAAAGAGGTGTAAGGGCGTGGCCATGGTTCCGAGTCTAAGGCAGCAGTTCTGAACCTGTCAGTCAAAGACTCCTTTGGGGATTGAGCGACCTTTTCACAAGAGGTCACATATCAAATATCCTGCATATTAGATGTTTGCGTTACAAAACAACACAACAACAAAAAGCCAGGCAGTAATGGTGCACACCTTTAATCCCATAACTTGGAAGCCAAAGGCAGGTGGATCTCTGTGAGTTCAAGGCCAGCCTGGTCTACAGAGCAAGTTCCAGGACAGCCAAGGTTTCACCAAGAAACCCTGTCTCAAAAAAAGAAAAAAGAATATATATATATATATATTTTTTTTTTACTGCTGCTGCTGATATATATATATATATATATATATATATATATATATATATATATATCAGCAGTAAAATTACAGTTATGAAATAGCAACAAAAATAATTTTATGGTTGAGGGTGTCACCACAAAATGAGAAGCTGTGTTAAAGAGTTGCAGCATTAGGAAGGCTAAGAACCGCTGCTCTGAAGGACTCTTTTCTGCTCCAGCCTTGCTAAGTGAATTAGCTTCAAGCACATTTTGAAACATACATGGCTGCAGAATTTGGTCACGCCTTAAAGTATGCAGGGTAGACAATAAAGCAGGTGTGTCCCTGGAACCTTCAAAAGAAGGCACCCGGAGTGGGGGAGCAGGGAATGGGTGCACCCAAGTGAAACAGCAGAGCCAGAGGAGGATTATCAGAAAATATCATAGACTAATTGGAAAATGTTAATTCTACTAAATACATTCGACACAAACCTTTTAAGTATAATTGTTCAAATTGCTTTTGTCTGTTTCTGTTTCTCTTGGAATTCTTGAGGAGAATTTGCTTTGAGTTTCAAACTATTCATTGTTTAGTCATTCAACAAACTTAACTGAGGTTAGCCTGACAAAGGGGCTCTCTGGTTCTCCCATTTGTCTGGTTTCCAGCCCAAATGAGAGATTTCCCCTTTCTTTAACCAACAGCTGGGTTCCATCCTCCCTTCCTTTAGCAACTGAACAGAGCTAATGGGAAAGTTAGTTAAGGTCAGCCTTACCAAGCACGCATGGAGCTTCAGGCAGACCTCAGTTTCCTTGGAGACAACTGAACATCTTTAAGGAAGAAACCTAGTTTCTTGTTGGTCCTATGAGTGAAGCATGCTGCACACAGCCTATAATCAAAGGTCAAAGGCAGGAAACCTGGTGAGGTATGAAGGTTGATAATTCCAAGGACGAGAAGAAGCAGTTTTGAATTTTTGGCAGCAATTGACTATGTAAATACAAAAGTCTCTTATTTGAAACATTTTAAAGGGCACTGCTAATTGACAATCCTGCAAACGCATGCCCTCCGCATGATGAGTGAAGGCGTGTCAAGCACAGTTTACGAACAGGGTTAACTACAGAACCCCCCACTGGATTTTCTCTGTGGTTTTTTTTTTTGTTGTTGTTGTTGTTTTGATTTTTCAAATATCTAGTTAAGGCACTGCTGCCCAGAGGTAGAATTGTCAGAAATCAAAGTACTGCATTAGCCAGAGTGTGAAAATCAGAGGCTGGGGGGGGTGGGGTGGGGGGTGTTGTCCCTGGGGGGGGGCGGGGAATCCCTGAAAATAGTAAAACAAGGCCAGTTCTTTTAGATTCTGTGTCCTCTGAGGGTCAAGGCAGAGAGCAACAAATACAAGAGAAACACTCTACAGCGCATGACCTTGTGTTTCCTTGGAGCATTTTACTAGTTACCATGTATGTTCACCTTCCAGGATGCTGAGATCTCGAGTTCCTTGTATGAGCTTGCCCTGGCTGACGGTAACAATGTGTCCTGTTACCTGGTAGGGCTTTCTGTTTGTCTTATGTGCACAGAGCTGATCTGCTGGAGTTCCCCACGCAAGTTTCTGTACGATTCCGTTCCTCTTGGCACGCTTGCCTTACGAAGGGTGTGTACAAACAGGTTTTGCTTGTCCGTGGGCATGTTGAAGAATCTCTTCCTTGATACTTTGTTAGGTTCCACACACAGACACGCCAAGACTGACTCGTGGCAGCCTTGTAAACATTCGTCACTGTACATCCTTTCCGTCATGGGACTCCCTCTCCTTTTAGACCCAGCACTTTGCACTTGGTGTGTGCTCTTCCCCTCTGAGGGTCCTTGAGGTCACACCATACTAGGTTGCTTTCACTGCGTTTGATTCTGTCTGCCAACGTCTGATAGCCAACTTGGTGGTCTTGCTGGATAACTTTTCCCCTGGCAAGGACACCCATTTTATCTGTTTACAGGCTGGCTTTCAAACTCCCAGAATGCATTTTCTGCCCTTGATGGTGTCATTCTGGAAAACAGATTGCTTTTCCAAGAACATAACCAGGGGACACTTGAAACCATATGAGGATTTTTTTCCCCTCCTGGTCATCAGAAGAGCACACAGGACTGCATAGTTCATTGACAGGACCACAAAAATTACAGGGTTCCTTTGAAATAATTGGTACCTTGAAAAGAATAATAATTAATATTTAGACATTTGGATGGGTAATGTGCTTTTATTCTGATTTAATTTAATACCTTTGATGGGGAAGATATAGTATAAATAATAAATAGAGTTTTAATGTGATTGCATTGCTGAGAGGGTGGCTCACCCACAGCTATTATAAAATTCATGGTGACATCTCCTACAGGCTCACCCCTGCTAGACGTGGGCAGCTCATTTTTGTCCTAGTACATGAGATTCATAAGAGTTGAGTTTCCTTTGTCACACATCAATCCTTACCACAGAAATAGTTTGCTATTTAGGCTTCAGAATAGCGTCTGTTGTGTTTGAATTGTGTCCGCAACGTTCTCCCATTGGGGAATGTCAGCTGATGAGATTTTAGGAACTGGCCCGCTCTTGAAGGCTCTGGTTTCATAATGGATTGCTCCATTTGTGGACTCATAATTTGGCAGTGTTACTTACTGGAGGGAGTCCTGATGGACATGTTAGGGGACAAGGCCTGAGTGGAGGAAATGGGTCGCTGGGAGAGTACTTCAGAAAGATGTGTCCTGTCCCTTACACCATCGGCCCCCTCTGCTTCCTGTCCATCCTGAGATGAGTAGCTTCTGCCATCAAGATAAACAGTCTCCTCACAGACCTAAAAGCAACAGAGAGAAAAATGATTCTGGTCTGACATCCCTGAAACCGTGAGCCAGAGTAAATAAATCTCTAACATGCTTTCCTAGCTGAAGGGTGACGCCTTTAATCCCAGTGCTCGGGAGGCAGAGGCCGGCGGATCTCTGAGTTCGAGGACAACCTGGTCTACAGAGTGAGTTCCAGGACAGCCAGGGCTACACAGTGAAACTGCCTCTTAAAGAAAAAAAAAAAATGTGATCATCTGGTATTTATCATAGCAATGCTAAACTGACTGCTCAACTTCCCATCCTAGAGGCTGAACCAGGAGGATCATGAGTTCAAAGCCAGCTTGGGCTATATAAGGGTTTGACATTGTTTTCATTTTTCTCTGCTGGGAGTATTTTGAGAAAAGAGGTCCTAGACTGCAGACTCTGATTTCTTTTTAGGTGAGTGGCTGCAGTTGGCAGTGTCCACTGACTGGGGGCGTAGTTAAGGAACAGATGACACCCCGACCCCTACCCACCCCCAGCCTGAGAGGAACTGAAGCGCATGGCTAGCAGGTGCCCTCTGGAGTCCCCTCCCTCTGTGCAAAGCTTACTCGAGACTACCTCAGAATCATCCTGTGCTAAAGAGATTGCAGAGAATTGATGCTGCGAGTGGCCTAGCTCGGCCATTTTCTTGTTGGGTGATTTTTAGAGTATGGGTAAACCCAGGAAAGGGCACTGTGAGTACTTGGCAGAAAAAAAAAAATTAAAACTTCTTGCCATCCAAAAGACAGATGACAAGTTTTATAATTTACAATCTAGACTGCAGAATCGCCTTAACTCTGCACGTGGGCATAGCCAGTTCCTGTTTATAAATGGGCCTGAGACTCGGTGGCCTCGAGCATGGTTTAACCCACGGATATGGTTGGCAGAAAAATACAAATAAAAACCCCTGCCATCCGAAAGACAGATGAAAAGCTCTATACTCTGACTCCTTCCACTTCCGCAAGTCCTTAGGGGGGGATGGGAGAGGTTGTTGAGGGAAATCACCCTTTTCTTAGAACAATTTTCTATTTGTGTTAGTGTCGGTAAAATAGTATTTCTCTAAACATATTCCCATTTCTAACGCACAATCCATCATGAGACATATGGGATGTATTATTGAGCTGACAGGAAAAGATAAACCTTGGGTGAAGATGAGGCACAGCTGTGGCTTGGTGAGAAAAACACTGGGCTTGGCATCACAAGGCCTGGATTTAGCCTCTGCCCTGACATTTGCATTCCTGGGGACCTTGGGCAAGTCACTTAACCATCTTGAGTCTCGGACTCGTTTATAAACAGGAACTGGCTACATCCACTTGCAGACTGCAATTCTTCAGTATCTACAGAATTATTTCTTGTAGTGAGGACTCATTAGGCCCCAAAAGCCACGCAAAGTCAAGGTTATCTAGGGGCCCTTATAGGATCCTATGGGTTCCCCCCATTTTCCACACATGCGAAGGCCCTAAGGGAACCTGGCATGTTATAGGTACTCTGTTATAACCCAAACAGTGGTCTTCACCCAAGATACACAACTAACGCTGGCAACCACTTTTCAACACTTCCTCTGTTCCAGGTGTCTGTTCTGGGTGGATCGCGAGGGTATGAATTCCCTTAATCCTCAGATCAACCTTCTGAGGGAGCTACAAGTACATCCCCATTTTACAAATGAGAATGATTGAGGTCCAGTCTTTGCAGACTACATGGTCTTAGCCCAGGACACTGTATTTCCTCTCTCGTACAGAGGTTGAAGAAATGTTGTCCATCTTGGACTAAAAGGGGACTGTCCCATGTGCACCCTTCCTTCTGGGTGGGCCCTCCCCTCACCTCTTGTGTTTCTGCTCTGCCTTGACCATCCCAAACAGCTTTAGATTTGACGAATAGTTTGATTGCCTGTTCCTCTTGCTAAATGCACGTGGTATTTGTGCTTGGCACTGAAGTGTTCGTTAATACAAATAATGCAGCCATCTGCTGGTGAGGAGAAAGACATAGACTCACTCACTGTCCCGTTTACACAGTTGCCAAGTGGCGTAGAAATGGTTTCGAGCCAGCTCTGCTCTCAGGAAGTTACTGGAATAAAGAGAAGTGAAGGCTGTGTGGTCAACTCATTACAGAAACTGCGTGTTTTGGGTGTATAGGAATCCAAAAGCTGCTTTTCATTTTCTAAGGATTCATTTATTTTCACTTTATCTGTGTGAGTGTTTTGCTTTTGTGTACAGATGTGCACCATGCGAGTGCCTGGTGCTTTAGAGGCCAGAAGACGCTGTCAGATTCCCTGGAACTGGAGTTAAGGATGGCTGGGAATCATCATCACATATGGGTGCTGGGGACCGAACCCTGATCCTGTGCAGGAGCAGCAAGTGCTCTGAACTGCTGATCCATCTCTGTTTTAATTTTATTATTACAGTATGCATGTGATATCTGTGTGTGTGTGTGTGTGTGTGAGAGAGAGAGACAGAGACAGAGACAGAGACAGACAGAGACAGAGACAGAGAGACAGAGAGACAGAGAATGACAGAGACAGACAGACAGACAGGGTAGAAGGGAGGGAGGGGTTAGACTACAGCTTGTAGGAGTCAGTTCCCTCCTGCCCTGTGGGCTCCAAGCATGGAAATCGGTCTGGCTAGCTTGGCAGCAGGCGCTTTTACCCACTGAGCCACCTCATTGGCTGCTTCAAGTGAGAGGAGGTTATTAAATAGCTTCGGGGTACGGTTTCAGGAATATCATTGTTGGAGAATTTCATGCTGACAGTAAAACATAAAAATGACACTTCTCAAATAACCTTTCCTACATGCTCAGCAATATTTCCACTTGGGGAATGCAGAAATGTTACAGATGAAACCCCAGAGCTGTTCAAAAGTCAGGCAAGTGCTGGGCGAGGACACTTCCTTACAGAAGCAGCGTGAGCTCGCTGCATCCCTAAGGGAGGGATGCACTGTGGTACTAGAAGACCCATCGTCTGTCCACCACACCCCAGAGGCAGACAGGCCACCATTCAAATGTAGGAGCTGCAGAGCCAAGATAGGACTGGCCATGATTGGACCACACAGCTAGGCGGTCCCCATGCCCAGACTGCTCTTTCCTCACCTTTACTGCAATATCTTTGAAAGGTTGAGACTTGACACTGACAGGTAATTCACAAATGTCCCTGCTAGTCTATCAGGGCTTTGTAGGAAGAAGAATTGGCCTTTTTGTAGACTAAATGTGAGGTGTTTGGGAATCTTCGACAAATATCTCAAGAGAAAAGTAGGGGAAGAGACTTTGATTATGACACTCCAGTGGCATGCCAGTTTATAATCCCAGTGGGGAGGCGTTGGGGGAGGAATGTGCTGGAAGAAGTAACATGGCTGATCCAAGAGTTTGCTGAGCATCTGGAAAGGCGAGATGAACCAAGACACAGTGATGGAGATGTGGCCATAGAGACTGCTAGGAGATCATCAGGAGGAGGCCAATGCAGCCTTGATTCTGCTGGGAAAATGGGACACAGAGGATGCAAAGCAACTCCTCGCTTCTTTTCAGAGCAAGAGAAAGCTTACACCATGGGCTGAGCGGAGCAGAGGCATGGCTGGGAAGCAGCTGGTGCCATATCTGTGGCATCGTGGCAGCAGTACTCACACTGACCAACCTGAACTTTCTGAGAAAAAGTGATGTTAAAGTGGGAATTGAGGCCCAGGAAGAGGAAAGGACATAATTATTTAAAAACACCTGATATCTGTCATATGTGTTGTTTTGCATTTCATTCTGTCTGTATATGTGTGTGTATGTATATATATATGTGTATGTGTGTGTGTATATATATGTATATGTGTGTGTGTGTAAATATATATATATTTACATGTATATATGTACATACATACATACTGGTGAACTCAAGCATTCTCTGTTCATGCCATGTAGGAGGGCTCATAGAAGAATTGGCAGTTTAAAACAATGATTTGAATGGAAACACCCACTGTGTAGGGAACAGGTTTATTTTTTTTTTTGCAGTATTAGTGTTATATTAAGAAAGAAAGAAAGAAAGAAAGAAAGAAAGAAAGAAAGAAAGAAAGAAAGAATTAGATAGATAGATGGCAGATGGTTTGATATGTCCTCCCCTGGACTTTCTTCCCGAGACAGTGTTTCTCTGTGTAACAGCCCTGGCTGTCCTGGACTCTGCCTCCCAAGTGTTGTGATTAAAGGCATGCGCCTCCACGCCCAGCTTGATATGTTCTTATACACACGTGTATCTGTGCATGAACTGTTAATTGTTACCGCATCCAAGAAGAGTCACTTGACAAGATGCTGAATTGTTTTTAACATGGACTTCCATTATATTTCATTTTCTATAAATCCATTTGATTTTGGAATGAAGGAACCTGAAAGCCACAAGAATTTGTTCTCCCAGCATCTTCTGTCCTTGGAAATCATTTTTTCTCTTTTCCTAGCACAGTGAACAAACACATCCATGCAAATATGGGGAGGGATAGTTTGTGAGGTCCCCATGAGAACACTTTATGCACACATCACAGGCCCACCGAGCTGATCCTTCAGGCCCTGAAAACTCTCTGACTGTTCTAGAGTCTGCCTGATAGAGTTTGTCCAAGAAATAAAATCGTGACAGAGGCTGTTATAGATGATGTGAGGCGAAACTGGTGGAGAAAAGCATTGTGGGTAACAGCTGTGCATTTGTGACCCAGGACATCATGCTTTGCAGTCAGTGGTCCTGTTTAAAAGAAGTGCCCGGCTTCCATCTCCTGAAGCCTCTCAGCTTTGTAGAGGCCCGTGTTGTCCTGTGAAGGTAGGAATGGGTTGCAAACTCAGGACTCCTGAGGATCCCAGAAACACCCTCCTGGGGCACTGTTTCCTCTGTTGTGATGCATGGTTCTCTAATGAGCTGCCTAGAACAGACCAGAACTTTCTGCTGCTCGTCACCGGGTAACCTCAAGCCTAGCTGGGAGCCCTCAGTTCTTAGAGTGAAAAAGAAAAACAGTGCGTGGACAAAAGGAATATCTCTCTTGTAAGGAGAAAAGCATTAATAATCTGATAATATATATTTAAAGACTTTCAGAAGTGGCTGGAATCTGCAAATATGTTTTTTTTTCAGTACATGTGAAAGGACCCCAGGTGAGATGCAGTTTCTAAAGAGAGATACTGAATATCACAGTAATATGTTCTTTTAGAAAAAGTAACATTTAAATCTTGAAGAAAAAAAAATCTGCACGGCTTAATTACCAAGAAGTTATCCTCATAATAACAGAAAAAACAGACCATCAAAGCAAAAAAAATAGCATGTACACACAAAAAGAAAAAGAGGCTAGCCAGGAAAGCTAAGAAAATTAAATGGGCCAAAGGACTCAAGGGGGCTGTTGCAAAGGTGTCCAAAACCCATGAAGGTGCATTCATGTGTTGTGTGCATGTGTTTTGCTGGATCAAACCCAGACTACTGCATGCACCAGGCAAGTACGGTACCATTGAACCCTACTCCCAAGCCCCAAAGATGTTCTTAGTGCTGGAGCAATGGCAGCAAGCTTACAAATGCTTTGGGAGCAAATAAATAGGGAGAGCTTCTAACGTGTTGTGGCAGTGAACGTGGAGAGGGAGTTCCGTGGCCTCCTACCCTATCACCCACTGCAGGGAAGAAGATGTGAAGGATGGCAGTGCTGCCCTCATGGCCAGCATGTACAGGTGGCCTCTCATGTGGCACCTGTGTACACACTGTGCCCCACACCCACGAAGGGAGCCTGCCTGTGTAAGCATCCCCTTCAGTAGTCACTCCAATAGAGTATCATCTTGATGAAGCACACCAGCTCCTATAACAAGAAGGCGAAACAGCAGTTTAGTGGGAAAAAGGCAAAAAGCCTAAAGGCAACAAAGAAACCTACGGATGAATTCACTACATTACCTTCAAAATCCCGCCCAACAAGGTGTCACCCAAAAGGTCATTTATAAGAGTTCAGTGGCTCCAGAGTAGGGGAAGAGAATTGCCAAAAACTAGAATTATCCTCAGAGTCAACAAAAAATTAGGATTAAGGCCGGTACTTTTTCTGGATGAAGAAGTAGAGGCAGTGGGGGAATCCCCCAGGATTGATTGTATGCCCAGATTTAGCTTAAATCTACAGAGATTATCTGAAGAAAGAAAAGTCAGATGGTTCCAGCCTGCAGATGAGAGGCAGGGACTGTGGAGACAGCAAACAGATGGCGAGGAACTACTGGACGAGCTTACAAAAACACAAATGAAGCTTTGCAGGCACATGCCCGAATCAATGCATTTACAATAACATAGTTCCAATGGACAAGGAAGCAGACTCCAAAGCCCAGGCAGTTTATAGTCACACAAAGGGATCTTGAGGGTCTCTGTAGTGTGTTTGTTAGCTAAAGGCCATGCAGGGCCCGATACTCAGAAACTTCTAGCATTTTGTCAGAAATGGTAGTGGACACCAAGCGAAAAACATATACTCTTCCCAGGCTGTACTCCAGACCTGAAGTTTATGTCCTTCCACTGCAGAAAAGTTATCTCAAGGCTGTGGCAAGCTGAGCAACCTTCAGTCATCCCGGAGAGCATCCTTCACAAAGAGGCTGCCCCGCTTTGTTCCTGTGGGGCTTTGGCGTGGGAACCTAAGGACAGAGAGGTGATGGGATTAAAGTCTGCAAACTTGAAGGGCACGGAGGACGCAGACGAAGACTGCTCCATCAACGCTGAGATGGCAGCACCCAGAGTAGCCCTTGAAGTATCAAAGAGGAATCAGATGGGCAAATGTAAAAGGATAGGTTCACACTCGGGTTTATAAAGTGAACCAATCCAGGTCATCAAGGCACAGTACAAGTGAACTGCGAGCGTGCTTGCGTTGTACTCATGTTAGTTTCTGGAATCAGGCTCCGACTAGGCAAGTGCTCTACTCAGGTCCTCATGTTTGCGAGGCAAGCACTTTGCCAACTGAGCACCCCCCACCCCACCCCCACCCCATCCCCTCTCCTACTTTTACAAAGCAGAGTGAGAGCATACATAGGGCACTCAAGAAAATGTATCAGACTCATAACTGAGAGGTGAGCAGTGGCTTGAGAGCCACTGGCAACACATCCCTATGAACGAGGTTGGCAAAAATACCTGGGAAGACTATTGCACCATTCATTTCGTCTATGTCCAGGGGTCTGTTCATATGTAAGTGAGAGAAATCTAAACCGTGACTAGAGTGAGCCGAACGAAGGATGTCATGGTTTGCCCTAACTGGAGTAACTAATGGTGGCGGCACAAAGAACAAAAGGAGACCCTCACAAGGGGGGGGGGAGGTGTGGAGAATCACAGGATGAAGAGCTCCACCAGCCCCCTACAAAGCTTAACTAGTTAAATTCAACACCTATGAAAACAGTATGGCACTCTGCAAACAGCCTCAGCCCCAGGATGCAGTGATACCCACATTCCCCTTTGAGTTCATCCCGGAGTGTATCGAAGAACACAACTGACTGTGCTTGATGGCCTGTCTCAAACTAGAAAGAACACAGCTTGAGGGGGGATGGGGAGGTCTTCCCCCAACTATCCCAGGAAAGATTTTGTTTGTTTACTGGGGGGAGGTGGGGGGCGCAGAGCAGGGCAGAATCTCACTACCTCTGGCTGTTCTGGAACTCACTCTGTAGATCAAGCTGGCCTTGAACTCAAAGAGATCTGCCCGCCTCTGCCTCTCGAGTGCTGGAGATAAAGGCGTGCACCACCACGCCCAGCGTGGGTGAATATTTCTGGCCACTCAGCCAGTTTCCTCCTCTGCACAAGGCTGATCATGGAACCTATCTTATCTGAAACTGTCTGAAAATGCAAACCAGCACAGATAGTATCAAAACAAGTCACGGGGTTAGAGAGATGGCTCAGTGGTTAAGAGTACATACTGCTCTTCCAAAGCACCCAAGTTCAGTTCGCAGCATCCCCACATCAGGTGGCTCGGAACTAACTGTTACTCTACTTGCAGGGACTCCAACATCTCTGACCTGTACAGGTACCTACATTCGTATGCATGTAGACCCACAGACACTCGTGCATATGCATAATTAGAAATGAAAATAAGTTTTTTACAAGAACAAACCAAAATATTAGCCATGAAGGGCTGGAGAGATGGCTCAGAGGCTGCCTTTCCTTAGGTCCTGAGTTCAATTCCCAGCGTCCACATGGCAGCTCACAGCCATCTATGATGGAATCTAATGCCCTCTTCTGGCCTGCAGGCAGAGCACTGTATACATAATAAATAAAATGCTTTAAAATACTAGCCAGAGCTGGGCGGTGGTGGCGCACGCCTTTAATCCCAGCACTTGGGAGGTGGAGGCAGGTGGATCACTGTGAGTTCAAGGCCAGCCTCGGCTACAAAGCGAGTCCGGGACAGCCAGGCCTACACAGAGAAACCCTGTCTCAAGAAGAAAGAAAGAAAGAAAGAAAGAAAGAAAGAAAGAAAGAAAGAAAGAAAGAAAGAAGAGAGAGACTAGCCAGGATCATTAGAGACAAACCCTTCAAGATGCCTGAAAAGTCACAGCACCTCTTGATCAAGACAGTCATCTCGCGTCTCTTTTCAGTCATTATTCTTTGTTTTTCATTTTTGTAGCAATCCAAATGTAACGCTTCATGATCACAGAATAGCTGAGCTTACCAACTTACAGAGAAAAACCAAAGGTTTGTCTTCAGACACAGGAATGCACACACTGTACAGTAGAAATAAAGTAAAAGGGTTTGGAAAGATGGGATTTGAACTAGGGACTAAGAAAAGAATGAGAGGTAAGTGGTACCAAGTCTAACAAGATCCACGGGCAAGAAAGAAGAGTTTAAAAGCAGGTCACGGTGCGAGGCGGGAGGAGTGCTTTGAGATGCAGCAGTGGAAACCAAGAGGGTCTGTGGAACCTCACTGGCCGGAGGTCTCCCTCCTCCACGCAGCTCTGCGTGGTCTTCCTTCAGGCTGTCTGTGACTGAGAAAGGGACAGAGCAGAAATGAACTGCATTTGGAAGACACTTCTAAAACTGCAGGTGGGGCTCGTGGTGACTTGCCAGAAGGCTGTCTTGTGCAAGTGGGGAGGAATGGAAGGAAGATCCGACTTGAAGCACCACAGGTGTTCAAAGAAAACAGGTTGTCTTGGCTCACAGTTTGGGAGTTTCCAGTTTGTGACCAGGTGGGGCTCATGGCTTTGGGCCTCTGGGGGGCATGCAGAGTGGCAATGGTGGGGAGCGTGTGGCATGGCCAGGAAGCAAAGAAGGGAAAGAAAGGGCTCAGGGTCTCAGAATCCCTTTCAAATCATGTCCCAAGGCTAAAAGGACCACAGGCTCCGCCTCCTAAGCCTTCACTGGGGGCAACTGGAAAACATTGCATCTCTGCACTGCAGCAAGAATTGCCTTAATTTCTTTATTTCCGGAGACAGTATAGGGTCCACCCTGAACCGTTCCTGCTCCTAGCCATGGGGTGAATGGCAGTTGTTGTCTGCAGAGACGAGAGACCACTTTCTCTGAGGGTATATCCCCTGGTCAGCTGGCCAGTGGAAGACCACATAATTATATTTGGGCAACACAAATTGGTCTTGAAGGGTTTAAAAAAAGAAAGACACAGATTTGGGTGGGTAGGGAAAGAGGTCGGGGAGGGCTCAATATGATGATCAAAACACCCAGGAAACTCCAAACTCAAAGTTGAAAAAGATAAAAACTTAGGTCTTGGGCTAGAGGGCTTTTTCAGTGCTTATGAATTCTTGGTTTACAAAAAAAATCCTTGGTGCTCTTAAAGATGACTAGAGTTACTGGGCAGTAGTGGTGCACGCCTTTAATGGCAGAGGCAGGGGGATCCGATATGAGTTTGAGGCCAGCCTGGTCTACAGAGTAAGTTCCAGGACAGCCAGAACTGTTTTACAGAGAAACCCTATCTCAAAAAACTTTTAAAAAAGACTAGAGTTTGGTTCCTGGCACCAATGTAGGAGGCTCACAACATCCTGTAACTCCAGTTCCAAGGAACCTGACACTCTCTTCTGGCCTGTGTCAGCACCTGCACACATGTGCACATGTCCACAGATACATATACATAAACAATGTTTTGTAATTGAGTCTCCTCTCAAGACAACACCCATCCCTAGCAGAGATGCTGGGGAAATCCCAGGGCCTGGTGCCCTTCCCAAATTGTATTCAGTTGTGGTCTTAAGTGACAATAATAGCCTGGCTTTTATATGGAGAAACAGGTGTTGAGATGAAATTGTCTGCTGCCACTGGGCCAAGGGCAGCACTAGAGAGGCACTCCTTCTAGCCTTCTGAAGGCATGGGCCCTCTGACCTGGAGACGCAGTGCCCTAGGATGCTGGGAAAGCTTACTGAGATCTCTCATTATGCAAAGGTTTAGAATGAGCCCCTGAAAGGTAGATTCCAGCAAACGGTGTTCATTGCTGCACCCTAAGGAGTGGAAAGGCCACCCCAAGCCTCTGGGCAATCTGGCTCTGTGCCTGCCTCAGTTTGCCAGGGCTGCTCCTGATACAGCCTGCTGTGCTGTGACTCTGCACAATTGTTGGGTTTGACTGGCCAGGCTTGAGAGCAAACTGTTTGAGCCCTGGATTTGAGACTGTGAGCTCCCCGTAGATAAACCTACACTGCGCTTGGAAGCTCCAATTCAGGGGAGCAGTAAGTAGGCAGAGCCTGTTAGTCTGAGACCTAATTATTTGAGAGGAATACCGGGGTTGCCCAACTGGAATAGAGCACAGCTGCTACCATAAGTTTTGTGAGCAAAGAAAACTGCAGCCTCTGGCTGCACCGGTGGCTGAGGAATTAATCTCCCCTATTCACCTGCTTCAGGAAAGCCGGATTCTGACATTCTGCTGTCTTGCAGCTTGACTGAGCCACCTCGTGACTTCGGGGCATAGAGCGCTCCCACCCCCCAGCCTCCTTCTTCCTAGTCTCCCCCTCCTACAGCGCAGTACTCAATGGAGACATAGCCCAGCAGCTTGTGTGGCCTGCAAGTGAAGACTGTGATAGCTCTTAAAAGAAATTGGATCAAAACCCAGAATTTTTTTTTTTCCTCCGAAGAGCCAGACGGGCTGGCTTGGGGCTGGGGTGGGGCTGAGGAATCCGTTTGACTAAAAACACTTGTGCTGGCATATTTGTGTCACCCAGAAGATGTTTCTCAGTGGGACTTACCAGTCCCTTAAAAACCACAAAGACAGAGGAGCTAAGGGACCCAGGGAACCTATGAGTGGAGACTTTTTTTTTTCCTCCTGGAAAAATAAGTGACCGAAAAAGGGAGACCAAGCGCCCTGAAGCCTTTCCAAGATGGGCCTTGGGAATATAGTTTCTGTCTCAACACCAGAGGGCTCGGCAAGGACCACCGTATCTCTATCCCCTTAAGTTGGTTGCTGTATCCCTGGGAGGCAGTTTAGGCCCGCAAGATCTCAGTTCATGAGAGAGATCTCAGTTGTGAACAGGGCCAAGTTCTCGCTAAGCATCCGGGTGCCTAAAGATGGTGCGGGAGGGGCCCCTGAAAGAATCCAATTGGGTGGCTCAGGACCAAGGCGGGCGTGATCCTTGAGGTGCAGCTGGGGCAATGGGTCATTTGCCCCAGAGCCCGACAACTCCGAAGGAGGCTTTTCAGTCTTCTGCACGGGCGAGACATCTCAAGTGGGGAAAAGAGCCAAAGGGTGTCGGTGGCGGCTTTGGGGCGGTAGTCTGGTTGCAAAGGGAGGCTGGAGTTTGTCTCCAAGCTCTTTCAACTTAGATGGGATGTTGACCGGGGGGGAGGATTAAAAGGGTTCCCTTGAGAGTCCTGAGCGCCTTAGCCATCCGGGTCAGTGGGGAGTAGCAGTTAGATCGGGGGGGGGGGGGGGAGGGGGGCAGGGACGCACCCTGCGCTCGCGGGCCTCTGGTTCCCCAGGTCCCTTTGGCCATCCGCCCGACCGCCTGGGCAGCCTCTCCTCACTCCCCCCTCCTTTCCCCCGCCCGCCAGGGTGAAACCTGAGCTGGGGAGGGCGGGGCGCGCGGCGGTGGGGCGCGGGGCCGCTGCGACATTGGCGGGGAAGCGAATGATGGATGGCGAGGGCGGGGCCGGGCGGCGGGGTGGGGTGGGAGGGGGGACACGGGGCGCCGGTGGCGGAGGTAGACCGGGCCTCCCGGCTCGCTGCTCCCGCCGGCGGAGCGAGGCTGCCTCTTCTCTGCAGCGTGATTGATTTTTTCCCCCCTCTCCTTTTCTTCTAAACTTCTTCCAGGGAGAGGCTAGTGGTAACAGGCCGAGCTGGATGGATGGGTATGGGGAGAGGGGCAGGACGTTCAGCCCTGGGATTGTGGCCGACCCTCGCCTTCCTACTCTGCAGCTTCCCCGCAGGTAAGGCACAGCTCCCTGGTCGGGGGACAGCCGACCGGGCCCGCTCCTGGGCCTCCCTGCGCGAGTTGGGGGGGCCCCTGTTCACCAGCCCCCTGGGGAGGACCCAGATTTCCTTTTCCACGAGTCTTTGTCCCGTGCCCTGCGGAGGGAGTGATCCGTGTCAGTGGAGACCTGGAGGTGAGGGAATCCCTGCCCGAGCTCCGAAGGGCAGGAGGCGGATCTGTAGAGCTGGGGAATGCCTCTCTGTCCCCCTCCCTCCTTCCGAGAAGTCGGGTGTCCTAGATTCTGAGGCTCGGATTCCGCACCAGGGACACTTTCTCTACCTTCTTCGTCCACCAGTTTACAAAACCTGTTGGTAGCCCAGGGGTGGAGCTGGGGGCGCTGGGGAGGTCCCAGACGAGTCCCCAACCGCCTGGTTCCGCCCCCATGCTGGCCCACGCGGGAAAGCCCACGGACACAGGCTCAGACAAGCTAATTTCTGTTTGATAACATTCTGCGTCGGCCCCCCTGTTTGTTTTTATTGTGCCAGAACGCGAGAGAATTTCAGAATTAAAGCTGAAAAAGCCCATCTGTTTCCAATGAATCCCCCATAGTTTTTCACAATGTTTTTGGCAGATCGCTGCTTTCAAATTCCTCCGAGCCCGGACCTCTTGTTTTTGTTGGGGGAAGGGAGACCAACTCCACAGAGAAGCGTTTGTTCCTTCCCAAACGCTCCGGTTTCTTTACTTTTTTCCCCTTTGGGGGGGGGAGGGGGAATGAACGAAGCTTAAATCCTCGGTCTGCTTTCTTTTATAATGTTTCGTAAAACTTTTATTTCATTTTTACTTCATGCTGCTCAGAGTCAAAGGAGCAGTTAAAAACGCTTTCCACCCGTTTTTCTCTTTTTAAAATACGAATAAATAGTGTCACAACCAAATGGCCCTCCTTGTAAGGCAGGACTGTTCTCATTGTGTTGCGGGGGTTCAGAAGTGTCTCTGAGCTAAAAATTCCAGCCTGTCTCGCAGCGGCCAGATGTGGTTCTGCTGCCTCTGCGCAGCTGAGATTTGCAAGAAAGGACTTGAGTTAGGACTGGGATTGAGTTGTTTTGATTTCCTCCTCAGCCAACTAGGTTTCAAGGAACTGACAGAACAGGCCAGTCAGTCCAGGCTAGGCCTGGCTGCAAGTTGGCATTTCCAAGGAGCGCATTACATAGACAACAAGCATTATTGGGTAAGAGTCAGCTTACCATCTTGTCTCAGCCGAGCTGCGCGGGACCCCTTCTTAGACAAGCAGCTCAGCTCCCTCAGCTACTGCCAGACCCAGGAGCATCCTAGACTTTCAAAACCTATTTCTGAAGCTCTCTTCTGCAGAGATCCCTGCCCAGGACCAGAAGCGGGGAGGGGGTGGCAGTATGTCCCAAGAGCCCTCATACCGCCTACAATCTGGAAATATCAGAACCCCCCCCACACACACACAGTGCTTCCAGGGGGGGCGGGGAATAACCTCCCCCCTCCAACTGTCATGTTTTTGAGACCCGGGTCTTCATCCTTCCTGTTCTCAACCTTTCTGTTGTTCATACAGCTCTTTGTGTGTCGTGATCCCCCCAACCATAAGATTATTTTCGTTGCTACTTTATAACTGTGACTTTTGCTACTGTTGTGAGACATAATGTAAATATCTGTGTTTCCCCCATGGTCTTAGGCGACCCCCATAAAATATCGCTAGACCCACAGAGGGGTGGCGACCCACCAGTTGAGAACCGCTGATTTAAATGTTCCATTGGAAAGACTGATCTTATTCCTTCTCTATAATTAAAATAATAAAGTTAAAAAGCCATCAGAAAGTAAAAAAAAAAAAAAAGTCAGAGACGTAGCCACTTGCAGTTGTGTTCATCTTGGTTTGGTCCGGGATAAAGATCCAGCCAGCCCTTTGGAAGTTTTATCAGATGGGTTGATAAATGGCTTTTGTCTCTTGGCTGAGGTGGGGGATGTGAGCTCAGCTCAGAGCTGAAATTGAGAAGGGGGGCTCCCAGGGCCCTTAAAACAACACCTTCCTGCTCTTAAAGCTGTAGCACTTGTTAACCTCTGGGGCTGGAAGGAGAGGAAAAGAAGGAATTCTAGGGCTCTGTGGGATTGGAGGTGGTGGTGATGTTTCCCCGTTCATGTCTTTGTCATAAAAACTTCTCTTTATTTTAAAGTTATCAGCCATTGTCTGAGGCCCACTGGTGGGTTATATAATTCACAACTCAAATTCTGCCACTTTCCTGTCCAAGAAACCCATTTCTTTTTGGCTTCAAGGCTGGTAACTAAATCCTGGCAGATGGAGCTGATAGCTGGATTGTCTCATGCCAGCTGGCTAAGGTTCCTCCTCGGTGGAGGCCTTTGACAGTTGCATCCAGTCAAAACTGCCCACCTTTGTGAAAACTGAGCTGCTGGTCACCAGCAACAGAATAAATTGAGGACATTCAGGAATGTGGGTGCTCATGAATCCTGGGTCAAAGACGGTTTTGTACGTTAGGGGCGAGTTGGATGCGTAATTTCCATAAGCAGAGATGAACTGTCACACTCTGACATGTTGGTCCAGCAAGCAAGGATGCCCAGGAATAAAAGGTCAGAAAGCCTGTAGTTCTGGTAGACAGTGAGTGGACATTAGGGACAAAAAGAAAGGCTCGGCCTCACCCTCCAAAAGCAGGTGGAAACTGGCCGAGCAGCCCGGTGAAAGCAGAGGTTTGTTCAGAGCTCGCCCGTTTGGATGGCTGCCAGCAGCAAGCAGGAGTGCAAATTAAATTGGACATAGTTATGTGGAGAAAGGTGCCTTCACGCTGCCAGACTGAGACTGTTTGTGTGTTTTTGAGTGTTTACGTGTACTTACTCAATGTGTATGGCCCACATCCCAAGTCCCTGCCTCAGTGACGGCCTTTAGCCTGCTGAAGAGAGAAGGGTGGGGGGGGGGCGGGGTGAATACTGCTGTAGGACAAGGGTAGAGGATGGGAAAGAGTGGGGGTGGGGGCGGGGGAGGCAGGGAAAAAAAAAACTTCTTAGACGATTGTTTTCCACAAATAGCATCCTCTCTGGAACACAGCAAATAGATAGGTTTTAAGCTATGAGGCCATTGTGACTTACTCAAACAGACTTCTAAGAGAAACCTGTCTAAGGCATAGAGTGTGGGGGTTGACGCGTTTCCTATAGCTCTGAGTGCTTGCCGTGCTGGAGCAGGGTTCTCAGAGTGTGGGCCGCAGGCCAGCGGGGTCAGCCTCCTTCAGGGATCTCTCCACTGCAGACCTAGTCCAAGCAGATGCTAGTGAGCGAGTGTGCCTGCTGCAATCGGTGTTCTAAGAACACCCCGGGGGGGGGGGGCAGTTCTTACGTCTGCTTCGTTTAAAGGCCTAGTTCTAAGAGGGCTGCAGTGCAGCCTTTTTTTTCCTTGTTTCTTTCCCTAATAGTTTTATTTAATTTTTACATTTTTATGTATGCGTACGTGCGCATACCTGCATGTTTGCATGGGCACCACATGTATGTAGTGCCCCCACAGAGGCCAGAAGAGAAGATGAGAGCCTCTACAACAAGGAGTTGTTTGTTTTCATGAGCTGCCCTATGTGGATGCTGGGAACCGAACCCCGGCCCTCTGCAAGAACTGCAAATGCTCTTAAGTGCTCAGCCAGCTCCTCAGCCCCTCCCTTGTGCTTTTGAACTGTACCTGTCTGTCGTAGCAGTGTTAGTCTTCAAGTAGGCAAACTAAGGCACAGAGGAACTAAGATTCTCCAGAGGATGTAAATATATCTGCTAGAGATAAGACTAGTTCCACCAGCTGCTACTTAAGAATGTGTAACCAGCTTCTCGTGTTGTGTCTCTCTGTTGGACTTTGTGTCCCAAAAGGAGGGTGCATTGGCCCATTTCTGCTGCTATAGTAAGATACCACAGATTTTGAGGGTTACAGACAACAGGAATTTTGTCAATTATAGCTGTGGAGGCTGGAAAGTCAGAGATCAAGGAACTAGCCACTGTGGTGTCTGGTGAGAGAACCTTTCTAGTCCATGTGTCAGGCGCCTTGTTACCAGGTCCCCTCAAGAAAGAAGGGCTGGAAAGCTGGCTCTCTGGGGTCCTTTTCATAAGGCCACTTTCACAAGGCCTCTACTCCCATGATAGAAACACTTTCTAAAGTCCTGCATCCTGTTCAGAATGCCATCACTTTGAGCCTTAGGTTTTAGCATGTGAGCTGAGGGCTGGGGAGTCTACAGAAGAGGGGAGAAATTGATGTTCAGGCACAAGAGGCAGGTAGGTGACTAGCAGCCAGGATATGACAGGGTCAGACCTTTGCCTTCGAGGGGGAGAACAGATGTCAAATCCTAGAGTTCCCATGGCCAAAGATGCTCTGGTGGAAGAAAATCCTCTGCAAGGTTGGGGGGGGGGGGGATTGCTAGTAGTCACCCTGGTGCCCAAAAGAGGGATCTTTGGGAAATAGAAGGGTAGGAGAGGTAACCCAAGGTCACCCAAGGCTTGAGATGGGGAAGAGGAAAGCCTGGGGTCCTGCAGAGGCCAGTGAGTGCAAGTGAGGACCTGTTTATTTGTTGGGACTACAGTTCCCTCTAAAGATCCTGCCTTTCTTAGACTCCAACTTCAGGTTTGACTTGAGTATACCAGCTTGGTGCTGCACTGTTTTGCCACTGGGCTGAAGTGCATCCTGAAGGCCTTGTTTCCTTGAGTGGCCCACTCATACCGGTTTGCCTAAGATTTTCTTATAGTTTTAAAACTCAAGTCAAGACTCCCTGGATGTCTCCCGGGTCCCAGGCACACCGGGACGGGGGCTCCCTAGTTGTAAGGCCCTCCTCACCTGTGTCAAGGACCCCACTGCCCGGGGGATGTGAATGGGCTCTATAAAGTCCGGTCCCCTAGGGCTGGGAGTCTTTCCTCTGCCTTTTCCTGTTGTCACACCGCAAGCCCAGGAGCTGCCTCAGTGTCCCACCTCGATCCCATGCCGCGTGGACCACACTCAGAAGCTTGAGGTCCTCTTAGCAGCATCCAGCAAGGGTATCTCTGATCTCTGTCCCAAACCTCATTTCCAGAGGATACACACATCCCGGCCCCCACTTCTCCACACATCCCCCTTTCCCATGGGATGTTTTATGCCTTGTCCTTCACCACCCAGTTCTGGGTTGAACACTCACTCACATACTGCACCCCCCTCACTACCCCTAGCTCCTCACCCTCCATCCCCCGCACCCCCTCCCATCTGATCGAAGTCCAAACTCAGAGCAACCTACTGTGATCCACACAGAACTTGGGGCTCCCAGAGTATGTGTCACCTTAGCCTCACAGGCTGATGTCCCCTTGGCTTTATGGACTCCCAGGTCTTGGATTTCTGTTTTCTCAGTCTCTTAATTCCATACGTTAAGGACCAGAGTCTATTTTCTGCTCTTCTCTTCCCCTCCTCCACATCTCCAAGTACATCCAGCATTGTCTTGGAACTACAAAGTGTTAGGACTCTGCTTCAGTCTGCCCGCCTGTGATGTCCCTGCCTACCTGCCATAGGGCGTGACCCTGCCCAGTATATAAAAGGACAGACCCTCCTCGTGGCCCGCTCTCTCTACCCCCCTCTCTCTCTACACTCCCTTACTCTTCTTACTCTTCCTCTCCCCCCTCTCTTCCTCTGTCTCTGTCTCTGTCTCTAGGGTACCTCTCCTCCATTCCTTTTCTTCCCCCATGCTCATTTAATAAACCTCATATATCCTAATATCTGGCATCTGGTACCTTGTTAATTTTTTGCCTTATATCTTATTCTCATACATAAAACCAAGCCCCTAGGGTTTTTGTATCTCTTGATTCTGGCTTTTGTTCAAAGGGCAGAGACCACAGGACTTTCTCCCCCCTGTCACGCCGCATCTTCCCAAATATTGTTTCTGATTAGAAAAGCAGCAGACATTTAAAAAAAAAACCAAAGGGGATTCAAAACCCAAAAAAGTCACCTAATTAGCATTTAACAGCATCCTTCAAAACAGAACACCTTCACGGCTTCCTCTCCCAGATATGCTTGCATGGAGGAGGAAAGAGTTCTTCTGTGAATTGCATGGCCACGGGGTACCAGGAGTTTCTGATAGCTGGTTTAATTAAAGCAAATCCTCAGGGACCGTCATTCCTGATGCGGAGGCAGCTCATGAGGAGCACAGTCTGCGTGGCGTTCCCCAGCCAGTCACCAAGCAGAGCCCAGTAGCAGATGCCAGAACCCTGCCCTTTCCAGATTTTGGATAAACACAGTTGTTAAATTTGCTGTGTAGCCTGTTCAGCCCTGCTCTTCAGCATGTGAGGCTTAAGTTTTGGGGGGCGGGCAGGGGATTGGTGGGTGGGCAAAAAAGAACTATGAGACTATGACACTGGGCAGCAGAATTAAGGGGGACCTCCCAGGTCCCACAGATGCAGTGCCTTCCTGGCCTCCAGGGGCCCTTCCTGTCCTTTGGCATTCTCTGACTTTGTGTTCCAATGAGGAAGATGGCGCCATCACAGGTCAGGAGGACTGGCTGGCAAGAGTTTACTAATGTATTCACTGTGTGCCCTGTTGCACACTCAAGCACTAGGGCACTCAGGCACTTTACTCTTGTGCTGTCTTGGACGCCCATCCCATGCAGAAAGGAGTTCAAGGTTGTGCCTCCCACCTGGGTACCAGCCTAGTATGTGCCTCAGCCATAGGGTTTTTTTTTCCTTTCCTTTCCTTTCCTTTTTTCTTTTCTTCTCCTCAACCTTGTTTTGACCTGCAGCTGGGCAGAAAGCCCAGCATTGCTAGAGACAGCCAGGAGGTAAAGCTGTCCCCTCAGCTGTGAGCCCCAAGTCAGGGACAGGAGGTCCTGCTTCCAAACAGAAGCACCACCACTTCCCAGTCACCTGCAGCTTCATTGTCCCTGAGAAAACCTTTATTACCTCCCTTACCACTGACCTTCTGGTGCCCAGGGCTGTTGTATTTCTCCCCAAAGCAGGATGTCCCTGGTGTGGTGGGCCTTAATCCCTTTGCTTGAGCCCTATGGGTCCCTGTTACCTAGACATGCTCTCAGCCTTCAATTGACAGGTTGGCCCGTGGCCTCCCACTAGAGGGAGAAGTTGTAGCTTTCACACCACCCTGCTTGCCCAGGAGCTGTTTCCACATGGCTCCCGTGGGAGCTGGGGGAGGGTGGCCTGTTTGGAAAGCTGAGGTGTGCCCTTCTTCTTGGCACTCATCAACGGTGCTTGCAAGCAACTTGGCATGTGTGGAGGCTGTGGCAGAGTAGCCTTGGCTGGGTGTGACAGAGGGGGCAGAACTGTCCTGCCCCAGCTCTGGGAGTGGCACACAGCCACCTCTGCCCACGCTAGCTGGGCAGTGAGTTCACCCTCCAGAACCCAGCTCCCCAACATTTCTGCCTTCTCTTCCTAGGTCACCTGAGGTTTTCCCACAAGCTCCCGTTTGTCCCCCCTCCCCCAGCCTTGTCCTGCTGAGCAGACTCTAAAGGAAGCGTGGGCAATTCCCAGCGGAGCTAATGGGTGGGAGACACACTGTGGTAGAGTGACAGTTCTGGGGCCCTTAGGCTGCCTGGGCCAGGAATGTGACACAGGAGCGGTGATCCCTTCTGCTTGCACTGATAGGTTAAGTGAGGTAGGCTGTGCAGCACCTGGCAAAAAAAAATCCAGTCTTCTGGGTGTGTCCTTCTCCGTATCTGGGGCCCAACACCTGGGTGTTTACGCCAGGATGATTGAGTGAAATTCCTGCAGGAGTGACGCCAACTTGGAGCCCCAGGCATCCGTTCTTGTCCCATAACACCCCCACCCCGCCCCACCCCGCCCCGCCCCACCCCACCCCACCCTCACGTACTCCTAGAGTCATTACTAAGGGGATAGGATCATCAGGAGACCCGGGCTCCACACCGGGTTCTACTCAGGGGCATTTAGTCCTCCTCCTTAGTGCCCTCTCCCCACCTCCTTCAAGATTGCGAAGTGAGAGTTTCCAGAGGCGTGTCTAGGGTCTGCTTTCCTGACTTGGAGGGCTGTGAGGAAAGGAACGGAACACCGGGACGTCAAGCATCAGGGTCGGCCTCTCCCCTAGAGTGGCTTCCCGCCTGTGCCCTCTTAAGTTACACTGCTTACTAAAATAGTGTGCTGACGCTGACACTGGGGCTTCTGTAGAAGCTCACAGGCTGGGATCTGAATCAGGCACGCGCTCCTTTCGTAAGCCTACCGGGAAAGTGAACACCCCGCCCTCCAGCACCACCGAGGTGCACAGCTGGATGCAGCTTCCAGCTCAGAGGCCCGAGTGACAAAGGAGCTGAAGGGACCTGCTAGGCTTAAGTACCTCAGAGCTGCACACGCGCAAAGCTGCCCGAGGGTGGGGGAGAAGGGCTCTCTTCTGAAGAAACAGCCTTAGGACTCTTGGACAGCTTTTTTCCTACCTTCAGCCTTTCCCTTTTTCACCCAGTGCCCCCTGGTGGCAGAATCCAGCAGAACGGCAGCCGATGAGCGGGGGGTTTAAATGACTCCTGTTCCACCAGCAAAGGACCTTGCTTGATTTGAAGTTGGATGCTGTTTGCTTGACGGCCCTTCCCCGGCCTGTTACCCTCCGACCGGGCAGTACTTGCCTCTCGACAATCTCAGGGAAACGCTGCTTCCCTGATACCATCACACCTCCATCCAAACTCAAATGAAACATTCCAGAATCTGGTAAGGCCCCACCTAAGCATTGTGTGTTCCGAGAACAGCATCCATCACAGGTCCCAGCACACGGCAGGATCCAAAACTCAGAACAAACTAAATCAGTGCAAGCAGAGCTGAAAACATCTTGACCCTGGGGCTTGCATTCTAAGCGATCCTTACCTCTTTAAGAGAAGGCAAGGCTGTCTTCCCACCCCCCACTTTTCCCTGCTTCCCCTGCCCCTCCCCTAGGCCCCTGAAACCTGATCTAATCCCTTGCATGCGGGTAATTTATTGGTCTATTGGGCTTTTCTATGGTGGCAAATTACATTGTCTTTATTCCTGGGCTCTGGCCCTGGAGGACTCACCACATTCCTAAGACTTCTTTCTCATGGTTGATCCTTCACACCCCCTCTGAGCCCCGGCAAAATAAGCTTTATTGGGAAGCTTTGTCATGCAAACAGGGTGGTAATAAGCAGGTCATTATTCTGAAAGATTGGGCTTGATTAGCGGTTCAAAGCGGGACTCCCGGAACAAACGGCCGTGGCTGTCCTGGTGCGTAGATACTTTTCGTCACACTGGTTGGTGTTCTGAGGTCTTTTCATTGCCTTTCTGCTTCCCAAGAAGCACTGGTTGCCATCCACAGAAAATAATGACATCTAAGACCTAGCCGTGTGGCTTCCCATCAGGGCTCAATCCAAAAGAAACGCACTGTGGAATGGCTAGCTGTAGGCAAATGCAAGCTTCCTGAACTCTGGATACATTGGGGGGGGGGGTTGTCCCAGGTTTCCACCAGAGACAGAGCTGGACACTGGTGCAGGGGGCGGGGAGAGGCAAGGCCTCTGAAATCTCAAAAAAAAAATGCTTTCAGTGGGTACGTGGAGTAGGTGCCAGGTTAGCCATGAGGCCCCGCTCTTGGGAGATTGACAGAAGGTGAGGTGAGCCCCACTTTTGTATGTGCAATCCCCAGAAAAGAGCTATCACCCGCCACTCACTGTGTGGCAGTCAGAGCCCTTCTGCCAAGCAGAAGGCATCGAGGGCTTGCTCAAAATGGCTGGTTTTCTCCCTTGTTTGCATAAGATGCTTATAAGATTTGTCCTGGTAATCTGTGTATGAAGGCTGGCCTCAGAAGTCCCGATTTACTGCCTGGAATCTCTTGCTTTGAGAGAGGGGGTGGGGGGGGGGAGAGAAGAAAAAAACATCTTGGGAACTTCTGATAGGGGACTTTGCAGCTTTTGCTTTTGATGCTCGGCCAGGTTGCCTATAGGTCCCTGAGTGCTAAGTGGCCTGCAGTTGGTGATTTAGTGCTGTCGCATGGGGTGCTGGGTGATACCTCTATAGAGTAGAGGTCAGGTGCTTCTCAGCTTACTGCCCATGAAGACAGTTCAGCCTTGGCATCTTTGAAGTCCCTCCCCCCAGGGCCTTTAGAAATGACAGCTGTATGTGTGTACATCACTTAAGGCTGACAGGCCCCAGAGGGTCATGTTACCATCTGAAGAAGTAGCAGAGGGGACTCACTGGGCACACCCACTTCTGGCCCCAACTTAACACTGTCAGCATCGACTTGCAAGCTGGTGCCTTGCTGAGCTCTTAATGTCTCCAGCCACAGTAGGAGAGTTCAGCCTTTTTCTGAAGCTCCAAATGAGGTTTTGCCAGGCTAGCTTAAGGTCTCAGAGCTGTGGGACAGCAAAGGGGGGACCTCCAGAGTCAGAGATGGGTCATTTCTCAGGAGCATCTGTGTCCAGCAGCCTGCCACAAGCCTTTCTGATGGGAGGGCACAGAATCCATTTGTGCTGTGACAACAACAGAACCAGTTGGAGGAACTGATCATCTCAGATGGTGTCTTGAGGAAGGGAAGTCTTGCAGTGAACGCATTTTGAAAAGCATAGAAATGCACCTGAGCCCTTGATGGGGAGGCCCAGTGGCACTCAGAGGAAGGATAGCAGGCTACCAAGAAGAGACTTGATACCCTAGGATCATATACAGTGGCGGGAGGGGGGGCGCTCCCCTCAGTCACAGTCATAGGGGAGGGGAATAGGGTGAAAGCAGGAGGGAGGGAGGAATGGGAAGATACAAGGGATGGGATAACAATTGAGATGTAATATGAATATTATCAATGGGAAAAAAAAAGGAAACAGAAATGCAGCTGAGGAGATGGCTCAGTAGATGAAGTGCTTGCTTTGTCAGCTTTAGGAACTGAGCTCCGATCCCAAGGATTCCCTTAACATTTGAGCACTGTGGTGGTAGCCCATGTCTGTAACCTCAGCTCTGGGAGGATCTGAACAGGGGGTTCCTGAGGGCTTGCTGGCTAACCAGTCCAGTCAGACCAGCAGCTTCCAGGTTCAGGGGACAGACTTTGTCTCAAGAAATAAGATAGAGGACCTGACTTCAACCTATATGCTGCACAGGACACACACACACGCACACACACACACACACACACACACACGGGTCACACACCTCGGTGGAAAGGGGTTACCGCCATACACTTATACCCCACCCAGAGAATGAAGGAAGGAAGAAAAGAAGGAAGACAGAAAGAGAGAGAAAAGCACTGAGGCAGCTTGAAGACCTGCACAGGCCCACAGGTCTGAGGCACACTTGTGGCTTTGTGACCCAGGGCAGCTCCACCCCCTGAGGCCTCCTGCTGGTAAAATGAAGATAAAAATTCCTGCCCCCCCCCCCCCCCCCGCAGTAGCCAAGGCCTGAGATGAAAGCAGCTTGGTTTTGAGGGGTGGGGGTAGGGAGAAGACAGCAGTTTAGGAACTAGGAGCTGTGGTCACATCCTGCTTGTGTCAAGGAACCTAGGGGAAAAGCTAATCAAGACTCCTTTTTGCCTGTCTGTTGAAGGGAATTGTAAGTCCTGGAGGCATCTTAGAATTAAAGGCAACATCATCGGGCGCGTGGTAAATCTTCAAATCACGTTAGCAGTACTGACGACAGTTGAACAACGCTAACAGCACAGAATTCTCTTTCTCGGGAAGCCTTTCTTGAATTCTGCGTGCTTTGCTTGGTTAGCACTGCTAGCCCCGCCCGCCCCACCCCTACTGCATGACTGTGGCTCAGAGAGGTCACACCACTGTGGGTTTGACCCCTGGATACCTGCCCCCCAAACCCAAAGACCTCCATAAGTTATCATCCCCATTTCTGTGAGACTAACTAGATTGTGCCTGTGACCCAAGTCTATCACTGGCTGTTTGACGACTCAGTCTCCCCTCAGTCTCTCTGGCTAGAGAAATCGCAAGTGTCGCCATTTTTTTTTTTTCTGTCTTGCGTAAAACCCAAGCTTTCTTCATTTGCTCCCTAGCAAGGACAAAATCGAGTTGCCAAGTTCAGGATCCCACCCTTCTGTCTCCTCCATCCTCCAAGAAGCATCTAGTGGGGAAGGCATTCATGGGTGCCACGCAAACTTCTGAGAGGATAGGGTTGTGGAAGCAGGAAATGGGTGCCCTGAGTCAGGCCGGGGCAAAGGTCACCAAAGCTGGAGGGGTAGGGGTCACCAGGCAAGAGCTTACTTGCCACTTCTTGATCCATACCCTGTCTTTTTGCAAATAGGATCAAGCCAGGCCTAGATCACCATGGAACCAGTGATGGAAGAACAGATTCTATGAAGTTAAATCTGCCTAGACCTTTGATACCTGGCCGGATGTAGCTCCATTGCCATGGGCTGCGTAAAGAAGGCCCGGGAGGGAACTGAGGGAGGGTTGGGTGAGGTTTCTATCTCTGTGTCAGTCAGTGCAGGCTGTGGAACAGCACCATAGGGCAGTAGTCATACACAATTTCATTTACTTCCATGGTTTTGGAAAGTAGGGCCAACACAGTCGGCTTCAGTTCCATGAGGGGCTCTTCCTGGCTTGCAGATGGCTGACTTCAGCATCTTCACTAGCATCTTCTCAGAGTGCAGAGAGAGAGAGCAAGGTCTGGCGTTTCTTGTAAGGGACTTTACCATCATAAGCGCATCTAAGCCTAGTCATGTCTCAAAGGCCACAATCCAAATGCTGTTATCTGGGGGAATGGGGCTCATTTGCACAGAGAGGTGGAGTTCGATTCCTAGCAAGCAGCCTGGTGAAAAGGAGGTGGAACATGAGGCAGTGAGCCCACCCCACCAGTGCCTGAGGAAAGTGTGGCCCTTGCGTAGGTGCCCCACCCCCACCCCCGCAGTGCTTTAGAAAAAGTACAAGCCATCAGTGGACTGAAGGAGCTGCCCAATTGGGGTGATGTAGGGGTCAGGATTAGGATGAGGATCCATCCACAGAACCCTGGGATGACAGCTCAGGCCTCTGGGAGCAGGGAAGAGGAAGAAAGGGTTTAACTTCAAGTGAGGCAAGGCTGGAGCATTGTGGTGTAGAGCACACAGGTGTGTGGCCTGGCAGAGACTGCCTTTGCCAGCAGGGTGCAAGCACCCCTAGCCCCAAAGTAGGTCACAGCTCCATGGGAGATGATGTCACAGGCCAGGGTATCCCCAGGGGACCCTGTTCCCATCCGCCTTAACCCTCAAAGAGTTTTCTTCTTGTTTTGATGTGAAGCTGGATTTTATAAGGATTTCTGACGGCAGAGAAACACACTGGATTTTCCACAGTTAGAAGCCAAGTTATTGGCCTGGAGTAGCTGGAGCAAGGCCCCTCAGTCTTCTAACTGGACTTCCAGCTCCTTTATCCTGCGACCTGCATAGAAACGTTTATTCTGCTACAGCGGGATATGCCTGGCCATTCCTAGTCACTGTAGGGTGTATGGAGAAGTCTAGAAGACCAGGAAAGAGTAGATTGCTTGTCCAAATAAAGATGAAGGCATGTTGAAGGCTCAGTTCTCAGGCGTGGCCGTCTCTTAATGGCTCAGGGTTTGTAACTTTTCATTTGCCAGCAAGGTGGCTCAGCGACATGCAAGCCTGAGAACACGGGTTCGATTCCCCAGAGTCCACACAGGAAGCTCCACAGTCACACAGATTGTCAATGCCAGTGCACCACGACAGAGAGATGGGGGGATGGGGTGGGGGAAGGGGAGGCTGCCAGAATCTCATGGACCAGCTAGCCTGAAGCAGCACGCATAGCAGGAACAACCAGAGAGGTAGGATGCAAGAACCAGCTCCCCAAAGATGCCCTCCTTCCACATGTAAGCCATGGCAAGCACACTCGTACACACATACACCCTCAAAACCAATAAGAATAACTAGAGCAGATTTGAGGTAACTATTAGCTTCTCGGATTGCAAGAGAGAAATGATCCAGGAAGCCGGTCATAGCAGCCGACACTGACTGAATTTGTTAGTGTTCCCTGCCCACCCTAAGAAACAGTCCCTTGGAGCTAGTCAGCTAGAGGCGGGACCTCGGTGTCATAGGAAAGGTTGAAGTCAATGTGGTATTATGTCATTGACCCCTGGTGGAGGGACTGGGGAATGCGTTGATTGATAAGGTTGCCTCCACCCTTGGAACTGCTGTGAGCAGGGGAGCCCTTGGCCGCACAGCTGTGTGAGGTAAATCGCTTAACACTCAAATTCACACTGTGGATCTCACGGTTATGCCTCATTTCAAATGCGTATTATAAACATGTGGAGAGTTGCAAGGTCTCACAGTTGCAGGAACAGACGCACGTATAAACAGGGGTTAAATTCCTATCAAATTCATGTTGCTTTTTTGCAAGAATTCCTGGTGATAGCCAAGAGGTATAAGTATCTTGCTTGTTCACTTGTTCACTTGTTTTGTTTTCTTTCTTATGTATTGCCTTTTTTTTTTTTTTTAATGCAAAAAGATGGTTGGTCACCAATCACCATCCCACTAAATGCAAATGCTGGCCCTTTCCTGCAATTTAGTCCATGTATCTAGACCCTCGCCATAGCAGGCCGCGCAAAAGAATCTGGAAGGCTAAACAGGGCAAGTTACTCCACAGATCACTTATCAATGAGCATATATTATAGGTGATTACAGTTTAGGTGCGGTCTCCCTGCATCTCCAGCCCACAGAGGTCCATAGACGAGGGTCCCAGTGTGATGGCATGCCTGTTTTTCTCCGTAGCCATCTCCCCCTGCAAGATCCTCAAGTGCAACTCTGAGTTCTGGAGTGCCACGTCAGGCAGCCACGCCCCTGCCTCTGACGACGTGCCAGAGTTCTGTGCGGCCCTGCGCACCTACGCCCTGTGCACGCGGCGGACAGCCCGCACCTGCCGGGGCGACCTGGCTTACCACTCGGCTGTCCATGGCATAGATGACCTCATGAGCCAGCACAACTGTTCCAAGGATGGCCCCACCTCACAGCCACGCCTGCGCACTCTCCCGCCAGCTGGGGACAGCCAAGAGCGCTCAGATAGCCCCGAAATCTGCCACTATGAGAAGAGTTTCCACAAACACTCAGCTACCCCCAACTACACTCACTGCGGCCTTTTTGGGGACCCGCACCTCAGGACTTTCACAGACCACTTCCAGACGTGCAAGGTGCAAGGCGCCTGGCCTCTCATCGACAATAATTACCTGAACGTGCAAGTCACCAACACACCTGTGCTGCCGGGCTCTGCCGCCACGGCCACCAGCAAGGTACGGACCGGGGTCTGGGGAGGCTGGGCCAGGCCTGCAGGGTCACGCTGTTCAGGCTGTGCTGGCACCAGGGTCAGTAAAGAGGCAAATGGTTCACAAAGGACTGCTCTAAAGATCCCTTGTCGGGAGATAAACCAACTAGCAGTTATGTCTGTATTTTCCTCTAGTGTGGATTTCTCAGACTTATAGATACTGCTCATGAGACAGCCGTGAGACCCTATTCCGGTGTTGGAAACCAGCATATACAATATATAAGTCTATTTTCTTGTTTAATTTGTTTTACGCATTTCGAAAACACAGGAGTAAATACACAGAGACTGTTTTCACGCCATTTCTACCCCTCTCTCTCTCCCCATGACAACTCATGTGTCCTTCCCACTCCCTCTCAATTTATTGACCCCTGTTTAATTGTTGTGACATCAACACGTATGTTTTATGTTATGTGATACATATACACAACCTACCAAGGCCCTTTAATGTCACTTGTGTATATAGTCCACCAATAGCTGCTGAGAGATGGAGAGTCAGTCTTCTCCAGAAATGAGCCCCCTGATAGGTTATGCAGTCCCACGTGGTCAGCCAGAACACGTGTGCTTTTCAACTGGGCAAAACAGGAAAAAGAATTAGCCTAGCACGGCACAGATGCAAGACGGCCTCTGTGAGTGGGCTGGGTACAGTGTTTGGGAAACTTAGATTCTACTGTGTGTGCTTACATTTGTCCAAACGTGCGGCACAGGCAAAGATGGGAAACCAATTTCCTTATAGTTCTACAAAAACAGAAGTTCAGAGGATGCTGGGAAAATGGCCCAGTCTATAAAGTGCTTGCCACGCAAGTGTGAGGACGGAGTTTAGATCAGCAGCGCCCACTCGGGAAGCCATGCAGTGGCAGGTGCCTGCAATCCCAGCCTCCGGGCAGCAGAGACAGAAAGCCCCTGGGGCTCGCTGACCATCCTGCCTGGCTGAATTGGTGAGCTCCCAGTTCAACGGGAAGCGCCTCAGAAAAGATAGCAGAGAATTGAAGAAGACACCTATATTGATCTCTGCTCTCTGACCTCCACGTGTCCATGGACCTAGGGACACTTTACATACATACATACAAACACACACACACACACACACACACACACACAAAGTACAGAATTCAGAAATGCTCTCAAAACACTCACTCTCAAGCCTTTGGCATGGTCTCACCGCCCCAGACTCTGTCTTGGTAGAAGCATATTGAGTCTGTGGTCTGCGTTCCTCTCTCTGGACCAGTGGCCTTACCTGCCTCTCCAGCTGCACGTATAAAGGCAGCAGTTGTGGAAGGCGTTGTCTGTGTCCCCACTCCAGGATGCACACACTCCTCCTGGCTGATTTCACCACTGCACATCTGGGATGAGGCTGGACATGGGGTATTTTTTTTAAAGCCCTCACTGGAGTCTGGGGATGTGATTCAGTTGTTAGATTGCTTGCCTAGCATTTAGTCCCCAGTACCACATAAAGCTGGACATGGTGGCTCATCCCTGTAATCCCACGACTTAGGGAGTGGGGCAGGAGTCAGTTCACGGTTATCCTTGCCTAGACAAGTGACTATGGAAGCCTGGACTAAGTCAGACCTTGTCTCAAAACAAATAAAACAAACGAGCAAACAAACAAATCATTCAGTAGTTAAGGTGCCCTGTGTCTCCGTGACTTACCTGGACACTGAGATCGGGCAGACGGAGCCTTGAACACCTGAAACGGGGGAAGATAGAATAGAATACGGAGGCACTTTACAAGTACCCTAGAGGCCGTCCAGAAACCCTCACTCCTCCTCCACAGGGCCAGCCCTGTCTGCCTAGTATAGTTCCACTCGACCAAACAGGAGGTTCCCCACCCAAAATGCACTTGGTGGGGAACCCCAAGCTAGACTTTGACTTCAGCCAGGACAACTCTGGAGCCAGGCAAGATCTCCATTGCCACGGAGTCAGCTGAGGGCCATTCATTCTCCCTTCCTAGGTGGGATCAGTGTCTGGGGGCCAGAGCTCAAGTCCTGCACACTAACCAGTGCCAGGGACAGCTAAGTGACATAGCCCCATTTCTCAGGCAAGGGCAATACTCCTTCCTGCCTGCCCCAGGTTCCCCCTGCTCTCTTCTGCCTGGGAAGGGAAAAGGGAAGGTCTCCAGGGGCTTCAGACTTGCCAGGAGGTCCAGTATCCAGGTGAAGGGGCAGTGCTGTCAGGCAGTGGGGACATGTCTGCCCTCCTTAGTGCCTGGCTTCTGTGTGCTGCCAACCCTGTCACCAGAGCCCCCTGGGGCTTCGGGCTGGCTAGGAGACAGTGGGTCTATTTCCCCCAGGAGGAATGTGTTGGAAGACCACATGTCAGGCAGTGCCAGGCTGGCCCACAAGGCTGTTTCTGTTCCCTTCTCTCCCTGCCACACCCTAGGAGAGGATAGTGGGGTGACCTGGCAGCCAGAAAAAAAAATGCTCCATTGCTGCCACTTCCTTCTGCTCTGGTGGCCATGACCTACCAAAGGTGTTTTCTTTCTGGACCCTCCTACTGAGTAGGAAACAAATGGGTCTTCACCATGGTTGCCCTCCCAGGTTCATAGTACCAGGTCATGGCAGGAGATCTGTGGCCAGAACAGTCTCCTCCCCGTCCTGGCCCTCAGAAGACTTCAGGGTACCCCAGGCATGCATCCAAACACCTTCCTGCCGCTTTCAGCTGCTCACCACCCTCCTTCCCCAGAGCCAAGATAAATGAGTCCTGGAAGCCTGAGGCGGTGGATTCTAAATGCAGCAACAAACACGGCTCTGGAAGAGACCCAGCCTCCCCGCCCACCCCATGCTGTGGGCTCCTCCTGAGGGCCAGCATCTGGGCACCCAGGGAGGCCTAAGGATACAAAAGGGCTGGGGACCCCAACTGGCTGATGCTCTTTTTGACCTAGGAAAGCGTGATCACCAAATGTGACAACAGAGCCCAAATACAGAGCTGGAGGTGACCAGGGAGACCTGGACCTATGCCTCCTTGGGCACACTTAGGCTGTGTACCAGAGGCAATGTGCCTGTCCTTAAAACACCTGGACAGCTGAGGCACACCTAGAACCCAGTCCTAAGCAAGTAATGCTGTCCACAAACCAGGTTGGGCTAATTGGTCGCTTGTTTCTGGCCTTCATTCCCTCCTTCCGCCTACCTTTCAGATGTCCACTCGAATTCAGGCTCTATGCAGGGCCCTGGGCACCCAAGAACTGCCTGAAAAGAATGGGATGCCTTCCCCGACTCAGGCCAGCATGGAGGCTGCCAGAGTGGTTATGGGGTTGTGTGGCAGAGCTTGACCAGGTCAGCCCTTCCTCTGTGACCCAGACCTTTGAACTCAGGGGGCAGAAAACTCTCAGACCCCATCAGCTTGGCTCTGCTACAGACCAGACAGTGACAGTACTGCTGTCCGTAGCCAAGCCAAACTCAAAGCTTAAACCAGACCGGGAGCCTTGTGGTCCCCAGGTGAGCTACCCCCCTCAGTGGCCAATTCCCAGCGCCTTGGCATTCTGCCGTTCTTGGAGCCTGTTGCTCCCCACGTGTATGTGTGCTCTCTGATTTAGCAGCCTGGACTCCCCCTTTATGCCAGCCCCTTACCGCCATGCTGTGCCCTCCCTGCCAGCTGCCCTCCCTGCCGGCAGCTCCTGGCTCCGCCCAGGGAACCCGTAGGGCCTGCCACTGAGCTGATCCCTGATGACAATGAGAGTCCCCAGTGGAGGAATAGGAAGACATAGTGCCCCCAGGGAAGCAAGGGGCGGAAGAGACTTTGATCCCCAAGTGGTGTAATCTCTGGAGACCTCCTCCCACCAGAGCCCAGACTCTAGCTCTCACACCCCACCCTAACCCCCCACCCCACTTGCCAGATTTAGCCCCAGCCTGGTCCTTACTCTGACCTCACCACCACCTGGTAGCCTTGCCCACCCACAGTTATGGAAGCCACGTACAGGAAGTCCAGCCCCATACGGACAGGGCCTCACCCAGGGGCTTTGGTCAAGCCCAGGATGCTACCATTAGCCCTCCAGGCCCCCCCCCCTCTGCCTTCAATGGCCCCACCTACAGAAGGGTGGACTTGTCAGCCAGCTTCCCACTCCAATGCCTCCTCCCAGTTTGGCTTGATGTGCCCACTTTACAGGCAAAGAAACTGAGGCTCCAAGGGAAGGAACTCATCTCTCCCCACCCCTAGCACTCAGAGGCCTATTACAACACTTCAGTGGCCTCTAGGGGTTATAGACTCTTGCCCCCTCCTGTATCCCCCAGCCCCTGGCTTCAGATGACATCACTGACATCCTCTCCTCCCTCCATCCCTTCATCCCTCCCCCCCTTCCCACCCCACCCACTGAGAGATCCGAGGGCCCCTTTGAAAAGGAGGGTACCAAAGGCTGAGAGACATCCATCCATGGTGGGTTGGCAGCAGGCCGCCAGGCTTTCGGCAGGCCCCCTTCATGTTGTTACTTGTGGCTTCGTCCCTGGCACAAGTGCCAAGGAGTCAGGCAGCCTGTCAGCCTTCCAGGAGGCTGTCTCCACGAGAGATGGCGGTTCGAGCCAAACCAGCCTTTCCTGTTCTGAGGAGACTGATGACACTTGGAAAGCGAGAGCCCCCTTCCCCATGTCTGTGTGGCTCTGTACACAAGATGAACACTGGCGTCTCTCCCTTTGCCATGCCTTCCCAGACCACCCTAGCTGAGCCACCTCTATTCCTGCAGGTGCCTCCATAACACGGTGGGCAAGCTGTTGGCTGGGAAGAAAAGGGGAAGCCAAACCATATGAAGTCGCCGTTTTCATAGGTCAGGGACCAGAGAGTAAGTAGTAGCTGCACTTTCATGTGGCCCTGGGCTTATGGCTCTGAAGCGGAGACAGGCTCTGTTGACATCCCATGGGAGGCCTTGAGAGGAAACCAGGAAATGGAGTCCCATGCTTAGAAAGCTGGATGGCCAGTGAAGAGTGCCTTCAGAGCTCAGATGCTGGGGACACAGCCCTCCCCAGCCTTTCTCTCTACAAAGCAATACATGGGGCTGGTCACTCATCACATAAAGTGCACACCATGGGAAGGTGCTTGTTTCTTTTTAAAGCCAGAAGGAAAATATTAGTATGGTCTAGCCCAGACTGTGCTTGTGTTGTTGTGATGGTGGTGGTTTTGGTTTTTTTGTTTGCTTTTCAAGGCAGGGTTTCTCTATGCCGCTCTGGCTGTCCTAGAACTTGCTCTGTAGACCAGGCTAGCCTTAAATTCAGGAATCTGCTTACCTCTGCTTCCCACGTACTGAGATTAAAGGTGTGTGCCCACCACCGCCTGGCCTGTATTTGTTTTTATACACGTAGAATCTAAAAGACCTTGAAGCAGGGGTTTTTGTTTTGTTTTGGGCTTCGGGAGGAGGTTGTTATATATTTGGGTTGGTTTTTAATATTTCTAAAGAGGAAGGAACCCACCCAAAACAAAACAAAATCCAGAATACCCTAGCTCCTCTAAGACGCATGCAGCCTGCCGTTGCTGATGTCCGGCCACCCCTCCTGCCTCTGGGCCTGTGGTCCGACAGGGATCCTGGTCTTCTCGGGTCCCAGGACCCCTGGATGCCACCACTTCCTACCTGGTTAGCATGGGGGGGGCCCCCCCCAGAACAAGATGGTACTGAGCCGAGGAACTCCACCCAAAGTTCTGAGCACTTGTCAGCCTGCTCAGTGTGTGGTGGGCAGAAGACTCCGGGCTCCACTGCCCCGGCCTGAGGCCTCCTAGGTTCCTTGGAGCCTAGACCAGCAGCCAGGCACTATCTGTCAATCCCCAGTCCTCACATCTGGCCTTCCTGGATGACTGTTCTGCCACCCTCCCAAACCCAGGTGTTTTGACTCTTACCCCTGACCATGCGCATGATTTTCCTGGTTTCGTCCTTAATACTTGTTGGACCAGAGATTCCCTTTAGCACTTCAGTATTGCCCCATGATGCTGTGAGCCTTCTCAGGCTGTCATGGCCCTCTCTGCTGCTACACATACCTACTGAGCAGCCAGGCAGAGCACCCAGCCTCAACCAGGCCCACGTGCCATCAGCAGCCGGGGTCCCTTATTCCTGGAGGATCCTCTGATGTAGAAGTAGGAGCAGCATCCCCCTGGAGGCCCCAGCAGCTAGCTAGCCAGATCGCTTGTTCTACAGAGAGGGCCGTGGTAACTGAGCCTGGGAAGGGACAGCACAAGGGCTGGAGGGGTGACTCTAGGGGTCACCTCTCCCATATGCTGCCTCCCTTCCTGGCGTCAGGCTGGGTTGCCAGATTCTTGCTGCCCTCCCATGGGCAGTGCCTTGATGGTGCCCAGAGAGGTTCCTGCCCCAACCTTTCCCCCAGCCAAACAGCTGGCCCCTGAGCAGCAGCTGGAGGAGGGGGCCATTCTTCGCATAGCCTTCTTCCAGTCTCCGGCCTTGCATCGTCATCCCTGGAAAACAGCCAGACACCTCCCCCAGGATGACAGTCACATTGGGTCCTTTCCCGGACTCCCCAGTCTCCTACCCTGTGGACTAGTGGCTATAAGACCCTAGAGCAGTGGTCTTCTCAATCCCCCTCATGCTACAGCGCTTTCATACAGCTCCTCATGTTGTGGTGACCCCCCCCAACCATAAAATAATTTTCGTTGCTACCTCATAACTGTCATTTTGCTACTGTTATGAATCATAATGTAAATATTTTTGGAGGTAGAGGTTTGCCAAAGTGGTCGTGAACCACAGGTTGAGAACCGCTGCCCTGGAGGTTAGAAACCCAAAACTAAAATCCTGCTTCTGCCTTTCAGGGCTTGGGTAGCCTTCGGCAAGCTGCTTGCAGTGCTCTGAGCAGCTGTAGAATTGCCGATGTCACCTGCTCTAGGGATAGGAACTGCAGTCCCTGGAATGCCAAACACAGGGAGGGTCTGACTGCCAGGACAGCCTGAAGACCTGTGGGCTGCGTTTGGAAGTGACCTCCCTGCTCAGGCCTGCACGGAGGCTGCACCCATAGCCTAAAGTCTCTGGCTTTCTTTGGTTGGCTGCCACCTTCCTGTAGACACTTGTGGTTGTCCTTGGGCCCACACAGGTGACCAGTATGTCTCCATCTGACTGTCCTTAACAGTCACATCTCGTGAGCCCCTTTTGCCATATCAGGGGGTACCCATGAGGCAAATGAATCGGGGTCCAATGTTTGAGGAGCAGTTTTTATCCTGACTGTGGTGGACTAAGGATTTTGGGGGGGGGGGGAGTTCCAAGAGAGGGATTTTCTGTGTCTCCCTGGCTACCCTAGAACTCACTCTGTAGACCAGGCTGGCATCAAACTTAGAAATCCACATCAAACTCAGAGATCCACCTGCCTCTCGAGTGCTAGGCATATACCAACTTTTATTTTTAATTGGACCATTTACTTTTATTTTAATTTTATCATTATGGTTCACCTCTCTCTATAGTGAATGAGTTGTTGTTGTTGTTTTTAATTACAGTACTGAACTGAAGTTTTTCTAAGTAATTTTAATATGTTAAAAAAAAAACAAGCAAAAAAGTTACAAAGAAAAATATTAAGTATACCACAGTACAGATGGTATTAAGCTGTGACCACTATGGAGAAGGGAGGGTCCACAGCAACATGGAGCCACCTCCGGGGTCCCTGAAACCTCTAAGGCGAGTCTCCTCACATCCTGACCCATCCTCTTCTGTCCCCTCCTCCACAGCTCACCATCATCTTCAAGAACTTCCAAGAGTGTGTGGACCAGAAAGTGTACCAAGCTGAGATGGACGAACTTCCGTCTGCCTTTGCCGATGGCTCCAAGAACGGTGGAGACAAACACGGAGCCAACAGCCTGAAGATCACAGAGAAGGTGTCCGGCCAGCATGTGGAGATCCAGGCCAAGTACATAGGCACCACCATCGTGGTCCGCCAGGTGGGCCGTTACCTCACCTTTGCCGTCCGCATGCCCGAGGAGGTAGTCAACGCTGTGGAGGACCGTGACAGCCAAGGCCTCTACCTCTGCCTGCGGGGCTGCCCGCTCAACCAGCAGATCGACTTCCAGGCTTTCCGTGCCGACGCCGAAAGCCCTCGTAGGCCGGCAGCTGCCAGCCCCTCTCCTGTGGTCCCCGAGACATTCCCGTATGAGACAGCTGTAGCCAAGTGCAAGGAGAAGCTGCCCGTGGAAGACCTGTACTACCAGGCCTGTGTCTTCGACCTCCTCACAACCGGCGATGTGAACTTCACGCTGGCCGCCTACTATGCCTTGGAGGATGGCAGGATGCTCCATTCCAACAAGGACAAGCTGCACCTGTTTGAAAGGACTCGGGCACTGCCGGGTGCTGTGGCCGCAGCAGCATCTCCCTTGGCGCCCCAGGTGTTCATTGGCACCCTCACACTCCTGGCCCTGCTGCCTCTGTTGTGCTAGATGGTTGACCGTGTAGGGTACGTAAGAGGGCATAGACTCTGCCCCCGGCCTTCGGCAGCTGCTGCCCTTGGCTTCTCCTTTGTCTGAGGGCCCAAGTCAGCATCAGGGTGTGGCCCAGCAGGTGGGTTCCCTGTGACCCAGTGTTCTCTGCACCCTTCAGCAGCAGAGGTGGCCTCTGGCTGATGGCCTAGACACAGTTCCCTCAGAAATGTCATCATCTGTTTTGGCCAGGGCTCGGGGCCTGGGACAGCCCTCCCCTCTCTCTTAGTGCACGCGACAAGCTTGTGGTGTTTGATGCCGTGTTTTTGTGACAGTAGAGTTATACGAGAGGGAGAGAAGCTCCCTCTACCCCCGACCCCACCGTGTGAATGTGCAAACCAGAGCCCCCCCCTAAGCTGAAGTCCCACCCCCACCACCAGAGAGACACTGGGAAAGTCGGCTCCTTCCACACCCTCACAATGCACTGAGACAGGCCCGGCTGACTGCTGCACACCTACTCTGGGGCCTCCTGTGCCCTCCCACACACGCGCACACACTGTTACACAAGCACACTCGCACACATTGAGCCCATCGGGACACCCCAAGACTGAAACATCTCCATGGTTCTTTCCCCTGGCAGGGCCTCCTTAGCAGTGTGACACCGGCCAGAGGGACCTGCTCAGCATCTTTAGCAAACGGATGTCACATTGTAGCCAGCAGGCAGTGCCCTCCTGGTACCTTCCTACCCGGTGCTACACAGACACTGCCCTTGTGCATCCACCTACCACGGATGTGAGTTCGAGGTGCCCCACAGTTGAAGGGAGGGTGTGTTGTTGCCTGAGATCTAAGCGGTGCCACTCGTGGGCTTGGATCCCCCCCTATCTCTTGCTCCACCCCCACCCACACCCACACCCACACCCACACCCCACCCACACCCTGCCAACAAAGGTAAGAGTCTCCCAGAAGGAGCTCCGAGGCTTCCATGTGAGCAGCAGATCCAGTGGATAGGGCCAGCTGGCCTGCCCCATCCCCTGCTCTCTCTTCACCTGCCTCCTAGACTTCCCTGGCTGCTGGTCAGCAGCTCCACCCCGAGCCCTCTTGTCTGGATTTCTTCAAGTGGGGGGAGCGGGGACGGGCAGTATCTAAGAGACCTTCCTGCACCGTGTACCCTGGCAGCGTCTCTTCCCACTAGAACCTTCTTTAAACTCTTGGGCCACATGGCCGAAGGCCTGCCAATGGGAGCCTGGCTTTCCTTCAGCTAAAGTGAGCATCCATCCACAAAGCCCAGAGCCATTCCCATCTCTGCTGCTGTTCCAGAGGCCCCCCAAGGTACCAGCACAGTGGTGCAGCTTGGCCCCATGGGCTCCCCAGCCAGCAGCCCCACAGCCCTCCATACTCAATGTTTTTAGCAGCCCTCTGCTGCTCCCTAGGGACCTCTCATACACTGGCCAGGAGGCTGCAGAGCCTGCCTCTCCCTCCCGGAGGTCCTGACCCCCTGCCAAAACCACATGGGTAGCTGGGAGAGGTCAGCTCAGCCCCTCCTTCTCCCTGCTGGTTTTTTAGCTAATCCCTATGTTGGAAGTAAAAAGAAAAAAGAAAAAAGAAAGTTGAAGCACTTTATTTTGGTTGTGTTTGATCACGGTCTGCTTGGAAGTGGGGACCCCTCACTGCGTCCACATGTCTGCGACCTGTGCGGAGTGTCACTGCGTGTACATACTGTAAATTATTTATTAATGGCTAAATGCAAGTAAAGTTTGTTTTGTTTTGTTATTTTCTTTTAGAGGAGATGTTGGAGTTTATTTTCTAAACAGAGTTTGGTCCTTGTGGGGTGGAAAGGTGAGGTGGATGTGTCCCGCAGCGGAGTGGGTCGAGACGGGCTGTGCTTTGGGCAAATGTGTGCTCAGTTGTCCTGACCTGTGACACGGCAGCTGTCTGATCACCATAGCCCTCTGAGATTAGTTGTCCTCCTTACCTTGAGCACTTAGAAAGACTTGGTTGGTCTGGTTTCCCTTGCTTTAGAGGTATTGGTGCACACTGACGCTGGAATGGTGGAAGGCTGTGGTCTATCTTCTAGGACAAAGTTGGAGAGGCCCACAGGCTGGTCTGAGGCCCATAATGGCTTCATCCAAGCCAGTGTTGCCCAGGAGCCCCAGCCACAAGTCAACCCTCAGCATCCCTTCTGTACCCAACCCAGGGTCCTAGTACATAGTAGGACCACTGTCCAGACCTGTGTAAAGCCAGGTTCACTGCTGACTATGGTCATAGGTCATCCCCCTAAAAACAACACAAAACAAAAAAGCTACCCAGTGGGTCAGTGTCAAGGGACTCAAAGCATTTAACAGATTAAGAACCAGGTGAGATGCACCCACCTGCACTGTGCCTTAGCAAGGGCAGAGTCAAGGCACATACCTAGGTCTGTTTTGCTCCAACTAGTCTGCTCCTGGTACTACAAGCCAGGCTGATGTCCCAGGTAAGTGATCTTGAGCAAGTCATCAAACTCCTCTAAAAACCCATCCCCAATTTTACCAGCTGGAAAGTACCTATCCCATGGGGTTATTTGGGGTCAGTGAGTTCATGCTTGCAAAGTGACTTGGGGGTCTGAGCAGTAGTACAAGAGAGACTGGGAGGTTAGAGACTGGAGTGTCTGACCTGCCTCATTAAGGGATGATTTCATTAGGGAAATAGTGCCTGAGGAGACTACAGACGCATGTACAGAAAACATGGGCTCAGGTGGGCTGTGTGCTCAGGTGAGGGTTTCATAGATCGGAGTCAGAAGCAGGTTTATTACATCTGGCTGAGCAAGGACGCTAGCTAATCTCAGTAGTGGCGCAGTAAACATCTGGGAGGAGCAAGCTGCAGCAGAGGCTTTCTGGACACACTGACGACTTCTGCAGGGGACCCTGAAAGGCTTTGCCAGGCCAGTGAGTCGAAGGCATTGGGGTCCTTGGCATGGCTATGTGCATGCAATGTCATGCGTTCACTCAGGACTTTTATCTGTTCCCCATAGGGGAGGGCTCCACACAGCTGGGGAAGGAGATGAAAGGAAAAGGCCAGCAAGAGGAGAAATCTAGAGCTTTTGTGCCCACCCCACACACAACCCCAACACCAGATGTGAGGGGAGGACCGTCAAGTACCCTCCTTAAATTTTTAATTTTAGCAAAAACTTCTAAAGAAACACTGAAGGGTTTTAATACACCCATCCTCCTGCATTGTCAGTCCTGGAAGGCCTCACCCTCAGCGGTCCGTTGGATATGTTAAAAATAAGTAAGTAAAAAGCAGAGCAGCACAGAGGTGGCAGGGCCACTGGCACCAGCCACACACACAGGACAGAGTGTGGAAAAGTCGGGCACACAGGGAAAAAGTCTTTCATTCTCCATCAGATGAAAACGCTATATGACGCTTGCCAGAAAATATTTTTGGCTTGGAAAATTTTCAGGCCCCTAAATTTAACCCACAAGAATTCTTTCCTAAATACTGCACCACTCAGTTGCCTTCATGAACGGGGGGAATTTGCATCTCAAGAGTATGGGCCCCACACCTTAGGCTTAGTATTTTGTCATTGTGCATGGCAGTCTAGGTCTGCAGACCTGGTCAAGGCCAGTCCCAGTCAGCCTGTCTACACAAGGGGTTTAGCACAGCCTCTCCGGGCCCATCCCAAATTGCCTGTGTTACTAGAACACAGATGGGGTGCAGTGGGTGTTGTGGCTCAATGTTAGGGCACTTGCCTATGGTGTGAGACACCTCAGGTCCCTGGGTTCAGCCCCCAATCAAAAACAAATAAGCGAAAGAATTCTTATAAAGAGTTCTCACTTGACAAGCCAGAATTTGCAAGGGTGCAAAACAGAAAAGGGCTGATAAATGAAATCTGATAACCGACTGGGAAAGTTTGGAGGGGATCATTATCTGAACTCTCTCATGGAGGCCCAGGAGAGCCAGGCAGCACTAGAGCCCATCTGTCGTGTGCCCAAGCATGGCTCAGAGCAGGGGTGGCGTGTGGGCTTGGGCAGCAGCTGA